>NC_041057.1:423064-430564 GCF_900634775.1 Gouania willdenowi | reverse complement strand
GGGTTAGCTTAGCACATAGCGACTATTGCCACATGTTTGGGTTAGCTTAGCATGTAGCGGTGCTGGCTGAGCAGGGTCAGAGGGTAAATGGGCGTGGCTATTTATTGTGTGTTCCTATAGTTTTCTCATTATTCTGTTATTAGAGGTGTGTTTGGGCTGTGCTGATAAACTACAGAATAAAACACGTTGTGGTGCAGGAGAGGAAATGAGTGTTAGCAATGCTGCGTTTGGAGATAACACACTTAATTTCCCCACTGGTTTGTGCTCAGAGTGGGAGTCCAGCTTTAATTAGCCTCTGACCATCAGAGCTGCATTAGCACATCACTAAGCTAGCTGCTAGCTTTAGCATTAGCTCCTCCATTGAGCACAGCACAGCATTTAGTATTTAGGGTTCACACGCACGCACGCACGCACGCACGCACCCACCCACACACCCACACACACACACAGTCTTATTTACCACTAGAGTTTAACAGCGTTAGAGGAATAGGTGATGATATGCTCTAGTATCTGCACTCTATGCTCTATGCCAACTGTCCTCAGGAATAATGGTGCTCTGCGTGTGTGTGTGTGTGTGTGTGCCTCACTCACCTCTCCGTCCTTCGACTCCAGACGCAGCTCGTTCCTGCAGATAGCCTGTATGTCTCCGGCCTCGGCCAGGATCTGGATGCCTTTGGGGGCCTCCATCAACAGAGAGCGGGTGGGAGACTCCAGCCTGAGTACATAGACATTAAGGGGCGGATTCACTAAAGGTTTAGTGGTATTAAAACGTGTGCAAACGTGACTCCATGCGGAGGCAGATCTCAAATCTAATCAACTTTTATTTCTAAAGCGCTTTACAACAACCAAAATTGACCAAAGCACTGTACACAATAAAATATACAATTTAAAAACAGCATAATATATCAATAAAAACAGACCATTATCACATTTAAAACAAGTACTACAGAACTATGTACAGTATCATCTTTCTAAACACGTGAGTTTTTAGCTTTGCTTTGAACAGGAGCAGGTCTTTGATGACACGTAACTCAAACGTAACAAGTTCCAGAGTTTTGGACCTTCCACAGTAAAAAACACCCACTGTTTGTAATGTGACCTGGGCAGAACGTAGGGCTATACTGGGCTGGTGAGGGATGGACTGAAAACAAAAAGCTAAAGTTTGTACTGGATTCTGAAAAGGACCAGGAGCCAATGCAGGGAGTAAAGAACAGATGTGATGTGGTGATGTTAGTGAGAGTTGGTGAGGAGACGTGCAGCAGCATTTTGCACAAGCTGTAATCTGTATATGGAGGTGTGATTGAACCCAAAATACTGTACATTACAGTAATCCCATCATGAGCTGATGAATGCATGAATAGTTTTTTCCAGGTCGGAGCGGCTGAGGAAAGGCTTCACTTTAGCGAGAAGGCGGAGCTGGAAAAAGCTTGCCTTAAGTACAGAGTTCATTTGCTTGTGAAAGTTCAGGTTTGAGTCCAAATTTACACCAAGATTTCTGATGAAAATTTAGGGGACGAGAGACTGGAGACCAGGAACAGGACTGAGTGGGTTTTAAACATAAAACGTTCTGTGAGAGCCAGAGTTTAATATCATCCAGACACCTGTGGATGGACTGAGGTGTGTCTGGGGAGTTTAGTGTAACCGGGAGGTAGATTTGTAGATCATCTGCATACATGTGAAAGGACACGTCACAGAGATGATTGAACTCAGGGGCAGCATGTAAAGAGAAAATAAAACAGGACCTAAAATACAACCCTGTGGCACACCAGAGGACAGAGAGGCTGTGGAGGAGCTAAAGTCATTGATCATTATGGAAAAACATCTGGGTCAGGAGGATGGAGCGCTCCACTGTATCAAATGCTGCAGTGAGGTCAGAAACAACAGGATGTCATTTAGTACTTTCAGTAGTGCTGACTCAGTGCTGTGGTGTGTCTAGAAATTAATGTAACTCATTAAATATCAGTTTTTCAAGGATTTTAGAGAGAGCAGTCAGATGGGACACAGGTCTGAAATAGGACAAAACCACTGGGTCAAGGTTGGGTTTTTAATCAGTGGTCTGACCTGCTTAAAAACAGCTGATGAAGAATGGGAGGAGACATGACCCTACTGTGTGCAAAACCTGTTTAAGCATCTAAGATGGAATAATGTGGACATGTTTGTTAGACACAGCACTGCTTATACTTTGTCTAACTGTGGCCACTTTATCAACAAAGAAATGAACACACGGAGTTAGTCGAGATGAAATTTGACAAATATTTACATTTTGCTTCTTTGATAACTTGAAAACTGTCTCTAACAATCCCTAGAGATACATGCAGCTTATACTTTTTCCACCTGCGTTCTGCCCACCTACAGCGACCCCTCAGGGCATCAGTAGTGTCGTTTCACCAAGGATCTGGTTTGGGTTTGATGGACCTTTGCTTGTCAGGGCCAATGGTGTCTAAAAGACCAGAGCAGGAGGAGAGGAACCAGAGAAGGCAGTTCATCCTGTGTATTTAAACTAGAGTTCATAAATGTCTCAAGTGAAGTGATGGCACCGCGGCTGCAGGTTGGGACAAATGCTTTGGCTGCAGGGGGCGGGGCTGTGAAATTAAATATTACTGGAAAATGATCAGAAACACAAGTGTTATATATTTCTGAGATAGACAGTGGGAGACCATAGGGAATGATAAGGTCCAGTGTGTGGCCATGCTGGTGTGTGGGGGTCTCCACAAATTGAGTCAGATCTCAAGAGCCTTTGAAACTCATTGGTCGGTTGGTTGGATAGACAGCAGACATGAATATTAAAGTCCCCACACATGAGAAAACTGTCATATTTTGGTATTATTTCAGAAAGAAAGTCTGAAAATTCAGAGATAAAATCTTTATTGTACTTGGGAGGACGTCAAACTACAGCACACAATATGTTACATGACAACTGTAATAGTTGCAGTTCAAAGCTACTGTAGCTTTTACAAGGAACGGGGTGACAGCTGATGTGTTTGTAAACAGTGACAGCCCGCCTCAGCGGCCTGTCACTGTTGGCGTGCTCAGGAAGGAGTACCGGGGGGGAGGAGCTCAATGAAAGTGCTGTTGTCACCTGGCTTTAGACAAGTCTCTGTGAGCATGAGGAAATCTAACTTTTGGGTGGAAATGAAGTCATTCAGAACAAAGGTCTTGTTTGTTCAACAGGGCTGGAGTTCACATTCTGCCAAGGAGCAGCACGACTGAGCAGGCAAAGGGTTTCTTTCACGCAGCCCGGCCGCTGGATCCTCACTGGCCGCTGACATGGGAGCGGACACTCGGGGACCGCAGGACGGCGTCACCGATAGCTGTATATGAAGCAGCACAGATCCAGATTCCTGCCTTCCGCGGATGTTGTTGTCAAACGACCAGGATCATCCACACGTAAAGAAGACAGGTAAGCTTAGATTTTGACACAAAGTCCCCCTCTTTTTTCCAGGTCTCCTTTTCTTCTTGTTGTGTGGCAGCACACAGACAGGACGCCTCAGGTAGGCTGGTACAGAGGGAAATATTCAGCACACCGAGGCAAGTTGTTCAGTGTCACAAATTTCTAACCCAGCCAAGATAAACATACAAACCAGCGGCAAGTTTAGCAGACCAGGATGGCACACCAAACACAGCGGCGTCATTTTGGACCAGATGACATAAGGGGAGCAAAAAAATGGGAGGAGGAAATGCAACTAAATGAATGCAGTTTGTGCAATGCAATTCATCAAACCAGGAAGTGTTTGCTGTGATTGTTTTATGCACCAAACATACTGCGACTGACAAGCAGGTGCAAACACATACGCAGAGATCAGCTGCAGTAAATGTTGACAAAAAACACAATGGAGATGGAAAAAATATTCTTAGGTTTTAAAGTTGTTGTTTAAAAGAAAGATTTTTATTTGTTTATTTAGTTTTCTACATTATTAAATGTTTGTGCAGCAGACAGAGAAGTCAATTTGCCTCAAATTTAATTTCTTCAAATGTCATTTAGTGCTTCTGTGCACTCACGTCTCCACATTGAACGAGCAAAATGTTTAAATAGGGCGGTCTGCACCACTTCTGCACGTGCAGCTGTTAGTGAATTCCCCACAGCAGGTGATCAAACAGCTCAACAAAAGGTTTTAGGGACACACCTGGTTTACGAGCCTTTATTTAAGATCTTAGTGAATAGTGTGAGCGGCTGGGAATGGAGCATAGAGCTGGAACGACTCAGAGAGGATTAGAAGTGATGGAGGTCAGGGCGTTGGAGGATATTATAGAGATAAAACACAGAGCTGCTCACTGCTGTAGATCATTTAAGTATAGATTAGTCATAGGGTCGCCACCCGTCCCTGAAGATACAGAATCGTTCCTTATTTGACCCTTAATCGGTGCGTCCCCTACTGAGCCAAAACAGAACGCTGGACATGTCGGGTCAGACCGTCACACAGAAAGTAAAACACCAAGCCGAGAGGCAGCCACCGCCCCCCACATACACACCCGAGAAAGCACCTAGAAGCCGAGGAGCCGGTGCACTCCGCCACCGCCACCCAACCCCCCAACCCCAAGGCCCCCCACGACATCCACCCCCACCCCCACCCCCGCACCCAATCCCCCGAGGGGAGGGCCCAAAGAGTCCCCCGCCCGAGACCCCAGCAGAGGGGCCAAGGCCCACGCCCAGCAGACGGCCAGAGCCGCGACGAACGGGCAGCCGGCGGGCACCCGCGTGTTTCGGCCACTTATCACAATACACCCTCTGCCAAGGTTGGCCCACCACAGGCTGATCAGACCTGGGTGTACGTCGCATGGTGGCACCCACCTATCATGATCCACCATCATCTCTTGCCATCATCTACCAGCCCATGTTGCATCCCTAAGTTTCAGCCACAGCCAGTGACTGCTCGGTTCTGCTACAGTGGCAAGTTCTTTTATTGCCTTCCATTGGGCATGTCCTCTAATCCCTACTTCCTTCAGTAGCCTTGTGGTGGAACAAGCTACAAAGCCTTTACATCCCACCTCCACAGGCCACACCTTCACGTTCCAGCCCCGCCCCCCTGCTTCAGCTGCTAGGTTGGTGTACCGCAGCCTCTTCCGCTCGAAAGCTTCATTGATGGCTTCTTCCCATGGAACTGTAAGCTCAATGATGAAGACGCAGCGGCAGGACTTGGACAAGAGGACGAGGTCCGGGCGCAGGTTGGTCCTTGCAATTTCAGGTGGGAAAGTCAGCCTCTGGTTGAGATCTACCCACATCTCCCAATCCCAGGCTGCGTTCAGTGGGCTTGAGTCTGGAGGTGATGGCTTGGTCCGCTGTTTCTCCCCTTCCTGGATGAAAGTTTTCCGTGGAAAGGTAGTTTGTGCATTTAGAGGCGTAGCGTTGGTGGTTACCCTTTTTTCCTCAATTTTATCAGCCAGGCACTTCAACACCTGGTTGTGGCGCCAGGTGTATCTTCCCTGAATTAGGCTGGTCTTGCAACCCACCAAGATGTGTTTGAGGGTTGCAGGGGCTGCACACTGGAGACAGCCTGGATCCTTTCCATACCAGAGATGTAGGTTGTTTGGAGAGAGGAGGACATCGTACGTGGATCTGATCAGGAAACTCAGTCTACCACACTCCATACTCCAAATCTCGTTCCAAGTGTATTTCCTCTTTTCCACGCACTCCCACTTCATCCAGCGACCTTGCTTCGCTTGGGAGACTGCCTTGGCACATCTGGCTGCTTCCTCCTGGCGACGCACCTCCTCTATCACCATGTGCTATTTTTGAGGATTTTGTTCACGGTTCCGTAGGTGTCCCTTATTTTCTTTTCTGAAAAGTAGCAACCCTAACTGTTGGCTACGTGCTAAGCTAACTAAGCTAATGTGTATCTTTCAGAGCTTCTCTCCACAGTCTGTGCAGTGTTTGATACATATTTGTTTTTAAGGCTGGTGCTGATGGAACTCTGTGTGATTGTGCTTATTGTTTGTTAGCGTGTTAGCGCTCCTGCGTTTCACATTCCTTCTCTTCCTCTGAGTTATGAGTAAGACTGATGTAGATCTGCTGTTTCTCTCTGTCAGAGCGACTCACTAGTGCACATTGGGGGTTAATGTAATTCCTCTAAAGACGTCTGACAAGCTACTGAAGGCTGTGATTGGATGGTAGCTCCAGTTCTTCCTCTCTGACATACAGTGGGACAAAAAAGTATTCAGTCAGCCATTAATTGTGTAAGTTCTCCCAGTTATAAAGATGAGGTCTGTAATTTACATCATAGATAAACCTCAACTATGAGAGACAACATGAGAAAAAAAATCAGAAAATCACATTGTAGGATTTTTAATGAATTAATTATTAAATCCCTCTGTAAAATAAATATTTGGTCATCTACAAACAAGCCAGATTTGTGTCTCTCACAGACCTGTAACTTGTTCTTTAAGAGGCTCCTCCTCCACTCGTTACCTGTATTAATGGAACCTGTTTGAACTGGTTATCAGTATAAAACACACCTGTCCACAACCTCAAACAGTCACACTCCAAACTCCACTAAGACCAAAGAGCTGTCAAAGGACACCAGAAACTAAACTGTAGACCTGCACCAGGCTGGGTAGACTGAGTCTACAATAGGTAAACAGCTTGGTGTGAAGAAATCAACTGTGGGAGCAATTATTAGAAAATGGAAGACATACAAGACACTGATAGTTAGTTAGTTAGTTAGTTAATTCATTTATTGTCCACAGTGTGGAGAGTTATCTTTGGTCTCATATAAAAACAACAAGTAGAACAACAACAACAACAACAACAACAACAACAACAACAACACTTACACACAGACATCTTCAGGGCAAGAAGCAGGACAGCAGTGGCAGTATACAACACATCAACGGGACATGGTGGTCAGAACCCCAATTGCTTTAGGGATAAAGGAATTTTTAAAAATATTACGATTTGCCCTTGGCACTTTGTAACGTCTACCCGAGGGGAGAAGTTCACCCTCCCTATTGAGTGGATGGGACGGGTCGTTTGCTATTTTGACAGCTTTTTTCCTCAGCACTTCCTCGTACATACAACTTACTTGTTTCTGTTTTGTCCCAATGATTTTTGAGGCAAGGTTTACTATTCTCTGCAGCTTGCTTCTTCCTTTTATGTTTAGGTTACCATACCACATTGCCATATTAAAATGCCCTCTATCAGGTTCTTATAAACTGTTTCCATAATGTGCTTGCTCACTCTAAAGGAGTTGAGCTTGCGCAGTAGATAGAGACGTTGGTTACAAGTTTTAAAAATATAGTCTGTGTTTTCACTGAAATTTAGATTACAATCAATATATGTACCTAAATATTTAAACTTGTCTACTACCTCTACAATTTGTCCCCTAATTATAAGGGGCTGCACAGGGTCCTTTTCATGAAAAACAAGTTCCTGTGTTTTTGTTACATTGATCTCTAAGGAACTTTCATCGCACCACTATTGGAGAGATGACACATATGCTCTATAAGCTCCCTCTCCGACTATGTCCCCCTTCTTTAATAAGGCAACCAGGGCCATATCATCTGCAT
>NC_041057.1:385564-418064 GCF_900634775.1 Gouania willdenowi | reverse complement strand
CCAGTATAACACCAGTATAACACCAGTATATTACCAGTATATTACCAGTATAACACCAGTATATTACCAGTATAACACCAGTATAACACCAGTATGTTACCAGTATAATACCAGTATATTACCAGTATAACACCAGTATATTACCAGTATATCAACAGTATAACACCAGTATAACACCATTATATCACCAGTATAACACCAGTATAACACCAGTATATTACCAGTATAACACCAGTATATTACCAGTATAACACCAGTATAACACCAGTATATTACCAGTATAACACCAGTATAACACCAGTATAACACCAGTATAACACCAGTATATTACCAGTATAACACCAGTATATTACCAGTATAACACCAGTATAACACCAGTATATTACCAGTATAACACCAGTATATTACCAGTATAACACCAGTATATTACCAGTATAACACCAGTATATTACCAGTATAACACCAGTATATTACCAGTATAACACCAGTATATTACCAGTATAACACCAGTATATTACCAGTATAACACCAGTATATTACCAGTATAACACCAGTATAACACCAGTATAACACCAGTATAACACCAGTATAACACCAGTATATTACCAGTATAACACCAGTATAACACCAGTATAACACCAGTATAACACCAGTACAACACCAGTACAACACCAGTACAACACCAGTACAACACCAGTATATTACCAGTATAACACCATTATATCACCATTATATCAACAGTATAACACCAGTATAACACCAGTACAACACCAGTACAACACCAGTACAACACCAGTATAACACCAGTATATTACCAGTATAACACCATTATATCACCATTATATCAACAGTATAACACCAGTATAACACCAGTACAACACCAGTACAACACCAGTACAACACCAGTACAACACCAGTACAACACCAGTACAACACCAGTATATTACCAGTATAACACCATTATATCACCAGTATATCAACAGTATAACACCAGTATAACACCAGTACAACACCAGTACAACACCAGTACAACACCAGTACAACACCAGTACAACACCAGTATATTACCAGTATAACACCATTATATCACCAGTATATCAACAGTATAACACCAGTATAACACCAGTACAACACCAGTACAACACCAGTACAACACCATTATATCACCAGTATAACACCAGTACAACACCAGTACAACACCAGTACAACACCAGTACAACACCAGTATAACACCATTATATCACCAGTATAACACCAGTACAACACCAGTACAACACCAGTACAACACCATTATATCAACAGTATAACACCAGTACAACACCAGTACAACACCAGTACAACACCAGTACAACACCATTATATCACCAGTATATCAACAGTATAACACCAGTACAACACCAGTACAACACCAGTACAACACCAGTACAACACCAGTACAACACCAGTACAACACCAGTATAACACCAGTACAACACCAGTACAACACCAGTACAACACCAGTACAACACCAGTACAACACCAGTATAACACCAGTATAACACCAGTATAACACCAGTACAACACCAGTACAACACCAGTATAACACCAGTATAACACCAGTACAACACCAGTACAACACCAGTACAACACCAGTACAACACCAGTACAACACCAGTACAACACCAGTACAACACCAGTATAACACCAGTATAACACCAGTACAACACCAGTATAACACCAGTACAACACCAGTACAACACCAGTACAACACCAGTACAACACCAGTATAACACCAGTATAACACCAGTATAACACCAGTACAACACCAGTATAACACCAGTATAACACCAGTACAACACCAGTACAACACCAGTACAACACCAGTACAACACCAGTATAACACCAGTATAACACCAGTACAACACCAGTATAACACCAGTATAACACCAGTACAACACCAGTACAACACCAGTATAACACCAGTATAACACCAGTATAACACCAGTATAACACCAGTACAACACCAGTACAACACCAGTATAACACCAGTATAACACCAGTATAACACCATTAGATCCTTGTGATGATTATTATAAATGTCTGTGTTCAATTTATTGTGTTTTTGATGAAAATTGCTGCTGATTTGTTTCTATCAATGACCTCATCATTTTAACACTTTGTTTTTTGATTACTTTTCTCTCAGGATCAAAGCATTGACAGACACAGACACAGACACAGACACAGACACAGACACAGACACACACACACACACACACACACACACTGTACCTGTAGTGAGCTGTGTGAGCAGCTGCTTGTTGCTGCTCAACACGTTCACAGAAACGTTTCTAGACGACTGTAGGAAGAGAGGACGACCCTGTAGAGGACAAACAGCTGATGATTACACACACACACACACACACATTTTGGATATATGAACATATACTTTTTTATTTTGTAAAGCAGAAGTTATCACTATAAGGGTTGTACTTGAGGTAGCTAGCTGACTGTGAATGTGTAGCTATGAGTCACAGACAAAAGGCTGGAATAAAAAAAATAAACACGGACTGAGTTATTCTTAGTTCGTCAGACATAACAGATCAAACACTGAGCAGGGGAGGATGATTAAGGCTGATCACGTTCTCACGGAGCACCACTGCGCTACATAAAAAAAGGCGGAGCTTCGCAGGCACAGCAAAGTTAAACGGTCACTGATGGCTCTGTGTGTTTATGAGTCAGTGATGATTTATGTTGTTTTAGACGGTGTTTGTGGTGATTTAACATGACTTTAATGCAGCCAGGACAGGAGGAGAGAGGGCGGGACTACTAATTAAAGGTCCCCGGAAACATTTCCCCAATAAAAAAGTGTTTCTTGCCCCATGGTGAAGGCGTTCCATGCTGATTTTGTCCATTTCCGTGTTTAACCGTTTTCATTTGTTGATTCCATGATTTTAAATTCTGTTATTGTAGGAGTTCTTATTATTTTGTCCTGGAACTCCTAGATTATTAATACAGCACTAATGACACGTATGTCATCTCATAGACAATGTCAAGGATGTGCAGGCAACCTTTTTTTGGAGCTAAAATATCAAGGTCAAGGTCACATAAAGTGTCAAAACCCAAAATTTTCCATATCTCTACAAATATTTATTGTACAAGTCTGATGCTTATATTTATGAAAATCTCATCTAAAGTGAAGTATTTTATTTCATTAGAATGAATCTGTACGACCTACCAGTAAAAAGATTGGTAGAGGTCATGACCTCACAAAGAAAATAAATAATAATAATAATAATTTTTCTATAACTTGGCCACATATTGACATCCAGTGCTCAGACTGGTACCATTGAACAACATTTCCTTTCAATGTGTGACCTTGACCTTTGCTCAAGGTCATATATAAGGTCAAGGTCAAGGTTTTTCCTGCATTTTTACTTTCAATTGAATTAGTAAAAAAAACAAACAAACTTGTCAACAAATCCAGATACATGTTGTCATTTTTGCTGATTTTTTACATTTTCAGTTGAAAATCACATATTGGCCTTTTCTTTTACTATTTTCATTGGTCCATAACTGCATGTGGGAATGTAAGAAACATTCTGGTGTGTTTATATTTACAGTATAAAGGTTACTCTTTATTGGATATTAAACTGTTTTTCTTGATGTGATTTTTTAATTTTTATTTTGGACCCAAACTGGTGATATTTCTAATCCTTTACATGAGGCTATTGTAGCTTAGCTCTGTGTCTGATTATCATTTATTGATTATTTGTTTTTCACTAGTAACAGTGACTAGTAAAAGAAATTGGATGAGAAAAACTTTTATTTTTGAAAACACTATTAACAAGGCGAGACCTGTATTCATAAGGTGAATATGTATTTGGTAAATTATACTGGCAAATGGAGAAAAAAACAAAATAATGAAAGTGGTTAAAAGTACATATTTCTGAATTGTAAGAATTGTTGATGTGAAAGTGTGTGTTTTGTTTTTAAGTAATGTTGTTGTTTTTACTAAATAAATTGAAAATAATAATAATGCATTAAAAACAGAAGACTGACCTTGACCTTAAATATGACCTTAGGTGAAGGTCATGTTTAATATGAGGCTGTTTGAACGTTGTATATGAGAGTTATAGCGTTTTTTCTATTATGGCGTGCAAATTGGCGCCAGTTGAAAAACCCAGTATAAAGAGAAAAACCAGTTAAAAATCACTCAGTGAATTTGATGTGAATCCATTGAAAAATAGCAAAGATACAGCATTTAGAATGTGATGGAGAAGGATTTTCCAGTGACGTTATAGGCCCCTCCCACTGACCACAGAATGTTTGTTCTACATCAGAGATCTGCTCCTATCTTATAAGATTCGTCCAACACGACTTTCCGCTAGAGCTGTTAGCATCAGACATTAGACAGTGAGTCTTGTTTAGGGATGGACAGTCAACATGTATGAAATATGAGGCAGTTTGAACTTGTATATTAGTTATATGTATTTTTCTATTTTGGCGTGCGCCATGCACTTTGACCCCTACTCATGGTTTACTGGTAAGTCGTACAGATTCAGTCTAACTATATAAAATACTCCACTGGAAATGAGCTTTTCATAAATGTAAGCATCAAACTTGTACGACAAATATTTGTAGAGATATAGAAAATTTTGGATTTTGACCTTGACCTTCACATTTTGGCGCCGAAAAATGTTGACTGCACACCCTTTGGCATCGCCCCCCGATATGTGTCATTAGTGCTGCATTAATAGTGTGGGAGGAGTTCCATGACAAAGCAAGTTACGGAAGAACATTCTGCTTCTTCAGACAGAGGAATACAACGTTTTAGTGAGCGGATGGTCAACAACACAGCTCTACTATGATTATTGTTTGTTCTGTGCAAGGGGGAGTGTTTCTTCTTATATTATTCTCTACTATGATTATTGTTTGTTCTGTGCAAGGGGGAGTGTTTCTTCTTATATTATTCTATGTGCTAAGATGCTAGCAGCTACAATGTAAACACACACACACGGCTGATGCGTGTGCGTCCACTACACTGGGATGTACGTGCTGAACGCACACAGAGCTGTTTAGAGAGAGAGAGCTGTGACTTTGGTGTTTTCTTTTTTTATCTCTCAACAACCTGCGACGGATTATGTGCATGACGCACACGCACGTGTGAGAGATAACGCATGGAGAAGTATAATAAAAAAGTACTAAATGAGTAAAATAAAACAAAAAAACTAAACAATATTTATACAAAAAGTACACAAAACAACAACAGAAATGCACAAAACTACACCAAAAAATACACAAAATGATTCCAGAATCACTACAATGACAAAAAACAATAATTACAGAAAAAATGAACAAAACACAACAGAAAGACACAAAAATACACATAATGACTCCAAAAAAATACAATACAGAAAAATACACCAAACAAAAAACATAAAAATGAGTAAAATAAACAAACACATTTATGTTCATGTCTCATATAAATAAACCAGTTAAATCACACACACTATTTTATTTTACACCCACACATAAACCCTTTATAACACTACAGAGTACAGTATGTACACCTCTGTGTATATACAACCTTCAAACACATACTCATTGGGCCATAATTGACAACTCTACTTAAGCTCCTCCCACTATATGAATACATACTTCCGATGGGTACTTTACTAGTAATTTTCTGGCAAAACAAACATATTAAAACTAATAATCAATATTTTTGAATATTAATGACCCTTTGTTTCCCATAGTGAATATGAATCAGTCACTGTTCAGCCAATCAGAGTGCAGCGTGCAGGAGATTCATCATTCATTACATTATAAATAATAATCAACATGTTTGTTTACACATTAATCTGAACACGTTCCTTCATCTCTTATTAACGTCAGTGTGTGTTTGATAAGAATTACCCACAATGCCCTGGGGCCAGCATCAGTCAGGCTGATCACATTCCTAATTAGAGATAAGGAGGAGGGAGGGGGCGGAGCCTGCTGTGAGAATTAATTACATTAGAAAAATCCCACACTTACAACAATAGTACGATCAGATAAACAAAAGATGATTCTCAACATGTGGCTCTTTATGTCTTCATTTCAATTATTATTCCTGTATAAAACCTTAAAAAATGAAACTTTTTCCCCTTTTTACCTTTTCTTTTGTCCCTCTTTTCCAAAATATGTGACACTTTTTAGTTTTTCAGCTCCTTTTGCCAATAAATGTTTTATCCAATTTTTGTGAATTTTTTTCATCCTAATGAGCTACCTTTGGCCCAATATATTATACTTGTTTCTTTTTTCCTACATTTTGCCTCTTTTTGTTGCACATTTTGCCCTTTTTCACAATAATTTGCCACATTTTGCTCATTTAATCTACCTTTAGCCATTACATAACACCTGTTTCTGCTTTTTTGTCATTTTTTTGACACTCTTGACTGTTTTTGGCCCATTTTAGTCATTTTTCACTCTTCTTGCCACGTTTTTGCCACTTTTGTATAATTTTTTGCCACTATACTCATTACTGTTAACTCTTTGTTTACCTTGGTCAAATGGCTGGCTGTGATTGGCTGATCACCAATCAATCAATATAACTGGATCAATATGTTCTCAACAATGAATCCCTCTGTAGAAAGTGTGGGGATTAATGTCACATCCCCCACGGGTGAGACGCACCTGAACAACAACAACAACCACCGCTCAGAGGGAGACATCTGTAATCTATGTGTCTATAAACATGTCCGTCTGTTAACAGTGTAGATCTATACATCTATAGATGTGTGTGTGTGTAAGTGTACTGTCTATTATAATTGAATCAACTTTCACTGTTGGTCCCGCCCCTCATATAAAAGTAGAGGGGAGGGAGGAGGGTTTCCTCCAATCACAGCCCTCAGTGAGCATTGATTGACAGCGTCATTAAGGAAGAGTGTGTGTGTGTGTGTGTGTGTGTGTGTGTGTGTGTGTGTGTGTGTGTGTGTGTGTGTGTGTGTGTGTGTGTGTGTGTGTGTGTGTGTGTGTGTGTGTGTGTGTGTGCGTGTGTGTGTGTGTGTGTGTGTGTGTGTGTGTGTGTGTGGATCGCTTCTAAATTCATGTGCACCAGTCTATCAAACGCATAAATGAATGTGTACCCTGCGTCTACATTTACCATAGACTTAGAATGGGTAGACAGGCACAATGCTCAAGTCATGTCCCCATGTGTGTTTGTAGACGTGTTAGCGTGTTAACATGTCTGCAGAAGCTTTAATATACATACACATTAAAGTGTACACACACCTACACCACACCTGGATGTTCACCTAACAAACATAGATATATATATATATAGATATACTCACTGGTTTAGACTGGATTTCTTTGGCGTACAGAGGTTGTAGAAACTCTGAATCTCCTTCCACTTTGATTCCTTTCTCTGTTATTCTGAGGTTTCCCATTCCATCCTATAGAGAACAGAGGATGTGAATGAAAAATCATTATTATAGTAGTATTAGGTAATATAAATAATAATATTCTGTATGGCCTTTTAATAAACAACTCACAACATTATATATATATTCCCTAGGTTGAAAATATTTGTAGAGATTTCTGTATATTGTATTGGTTTTTTTTACATGCACACAAAAATGAGCAAAACATCAGAAATAATGAATCACAAATGATATGAACTTCTGTGTGGACACCAGAATCAGAATCAGAAATGTTTTTAATGGCCATGTACAGTTTTAAGGACAGTACAAGGAATTTGTCTTGGTAGTTGGTGAACAAAACAAACAACAACAAAAAATATATATAAAAAAACAAAGAACAACCCAGCAACAATAATAATAATAATAATGATAAATATAAAGGATGAAAGATAAATAAAGGATAGAGAATAAAGGATAAATAGGATAAATATGAATATATATATATATATATATATATATACAGTGCAGCAGATTATGTCATCATGGAGGTGGTGATCGGGGGGGGGGGGGGGGGTGTTCATGTGGATGGTGGCAGAGGGAAAGAAGCTGTTTTTGTGTCTGGAGGTTCTGGTCCTGATGGACCTAAACCTCCTTCCAGAAGGGAGAGATTGAAACAGTTTATGACCGGGGTGGGAGGGGTCGGCCACAATCTTTCCTGCACGCCTCAGAATCCTGGAGGGGTTCAGGTCCTGGAGGGAGGGCAGATTGCAGCCGATGACCTTCTCTGCAGAGTGGATGATACGCTGCAGTCTGGCCTTGTCCTTGGCCGTAGCTGCAGGTACCAGATGGTGATGGAGGAGCAGAGGATGGACTGGATGATGGAGCTGTAGAAGTTCACCATCATCTTTGTTGGAACACTGAACTTCTTCAGCTGCTACAGGAAGTACATCCTCTGCTGAGCTTTTTTGATAAGGGAGCTGATGTTCAGCTTCCACTTGAGGTCCTGAGTGATGATGGTCCCCAGGAAGCAGAAGTTCTCCACAGAGCTCACTGTAGAGTCTCCCAGGGTGAGGGGGGTGAGGGGGGCTGGGTTCTTCCTGAAGTCTGCTATCATCTCCACTGTCTTTAAAGCATTGAGCTCCAGGTTGTTCTGGCTGCACCAGGACACCAGCCGGTCTGTCTCCACCTGTAGTCAGACTCGTCTCCATCAGAGATGAGACGATGATGGTCGTGTCGTCTGCAAACTTCAGGAGTTTGACCGACTGGTGAGAGGAGGTGCAGCTGTTGGTGTACAGGGAGAAGAGCAGAGGAGAAAGAACACAGCCCTGAGGAGATCCAGTGCTGATGGTCCTGGAGCAGAGATGGTTTTTCCCAGCTTCACGTGCTGCTTCCTGTCAGACAGGAAGTCTGTGATCGGTTGGAGAGAGGTTGGAGAGGGCGTTAAGAGAGAGGTCATTTAGGTTAGAAAGGGAGCGTAGAGGGTCCCATTCCTCTCTCAAACACTCCCTCTATGTCTGCTTCTTCCCTTGTGTGTTTGCTCCTGTTCTCCTTCTGGCTTTTGTCTTGCAGGTCCGTGGGATCCTCAGTGTGGAGTTACAGAGTCTCAACAACTCTGTCTCCACCCTTTCCTCTGCACACACCCAACACAGCATAACGTGGATGGCTGTTCATCATAGGAATGGGATCCACACAAGGTTCCTGCTGCTTAACAGAAGGTTTTCCTTGCCGCCATGATGAATTCATGTTGGGTGTGGGATACATATGTATGTGTATATACGTATATATGCATATGTGTGTATCCATAAAATGAAGAGTCCGTCCTTAAGACTGCTCTACTGTAAAGTGTCTTGAGATACCATTGGTTATGATTTGGCGCTATACAAATAAAGATTGATTGATTGATTGATTGATCCACCTGCAGGTGGAGTCTGGCACGTTCAGCTGGGAAAGCTTGTCCTGAAGGAGAGCTGGGATTATAGTGTTGAAAGCAGAGCTGAAGTCCACAAACAGGATCCTGGCGTAGGAGCCTGGGGAGTCCAGGTGCTGGAGGATGAAGTGGAGAGCCAGGTTTACAGCATCGTCTACAGACCTGTTGGATCTATAAGCAAACTGCAGTTGGTCCAGGTGGGGGTCAGTGATGTCCTTGATGTGGGAGAGCATGAGGCGTTCAAAGGACTTCATGACCACAGATGTCAGAGCGATGGGTCTGTAGTCATTAAGTCCTGTGATCCTCAGCTTTTTAGGGACAGGAACGATGGTGGAGGCCTTAAAACAGGCTGGTACGGTGCATGTCTCCAGTGAGATGTTAAAATGTCTGTGAACACTGGAGACAGCTGATCAGCACAGTGCTTTAAGGTAGAAGGAGAGACAGAGTCCGGTCCACAAGCCTTACGGGGGTTTTGTCTCCTGAAAAGTCTATTCACATCTCTCTCTTTGATGGAGAAAGGTGTCTCTGTGGGAGGGGGGGAGGTGGGGAAGATAGGGGAGAGAGCCTCTGTAGGCAGCTGGGGTGAAACTGTAGCTTTGATGTGGGGGGTGAAGGTGTTGGAGTGAGGCTGGTCAGAGGTGTGAGGGGGGAGGAGTCAAGTCTGTCCCATTGTCTGTCAAATCTACAATAGAACTCATTCAGACTGTTGGCCAGGTAGAGGTCGTTAGCAGCAGCAGGAGCTCTGGGCTTGTAGTTTGTAATTTGCCTGAGCCTCTCCAGACAGAAGCCGAGTCATTTGCAGAGAACTGATGTTGTAACTTCTCTGAGTACAAACGTTTGGCTTTTCTCACCTCCTTTCCAAACTTGTACTTCGACTCTCTGTACCTGGCTCTGTCTCCACCCCTGAAAGCGACCTCTTTGTCTGCCCTCAGCCCTCTGAGCTTAGCTGTGAACCAGGGTTTGTCATTGTTATAACTCACCCTGGTCTTTGATGGAATACAGCTGTCCTCACAGAAGCTGATGTAGGACGTCACAGCGTCTGTAAACTCATCCAGAGAACTGTTCACAGACCTGAAAACATCCCAGTCAGTCCACTCCTGGAGTTTCTCCACTGCTTCACTGGTCCATTGTTTAGATTCCTTCACCACAGGTTTACAGAGCTTCAGCCTCTGTCTGTATGAAGGAATCAGGTGGACCATCACATGGTCCGATAGGCCCAGTGCAGCGTGGGAAACAGCGTGATAAGCACTGCTTAGTGTGGTGTAACAGTGATCCAGTGTCTTCTCCTCTCTGGTCGGACATGTAATTAATTGTCTATATTTGGGGAGCTGGTGTGAGAGGTCCCCTTTATTAAAGTCACCAAGCTCCATGCACAGGATCTGGTCGGCGAGTGTGCGCTGTGCCTCACACACATCAGCTGACGGTGGGATGTACACACCAACCAGGATGAATGAAGTGAACTCACGGGGAGAAAAGAAGGGTTTGCTGTTGATAATCAAGGATTCCAGGTGAGGAGAGCAGTGCTGGAGGATCACTGTCACGTCGTTACACCAGTTACTGTTCACATCAAAGCAGATTCCTCCACCTTTCCGCATCCGCTCTGTGAAGTTGGAAGCCGGCCAGCTGCAGCACAGAGTCCGGTACCGCTCCACACAGCCACGTTTCCGTGAAGCACAGAACAGAAGATGAGGAGAAGTCTCTGTTTCTACCCAACAGCAGCTGGAGTTCGTCCACTTTGTTACACAGTGAGCGCACGTTAGAGAGGAATATCCTAGGTAACGGTGTGCGTCGGCCGCACCAGCTCTTTTTCCTCTCCTCCGGCGCTTCACTGCGTGAGCAAAGGTGAGCGAACCTTTGAGTAAAAGGTTTCACAGTCTGGGACAGTGAAATGTTCCAATAACAATAAGCCCTGGGTAACAGAGGACATCAAAGCCATCCTGAACAATAAGAAGAGGGCTTTCAGAGATGGTAATAGGGAGGAGGTGAGATAAATACGGGGGGGTTTAAAGGGACAATGACCACGTTTACATGGGAACTAATTCATCTTTAAAGCGGAATAAAAATGAATTCTTCTTTAACCTGACCTGGTAAACACATAATTCCTAATGCCAATTCTAGTCATTCTGCGCTTGCGCGACTTGCGCTGATGACGCACTGGTGACGACATAATCCAAGATGGCAGCAGCCCGGACTCCAGTCTAGACTATTTAAAAAGAGCCTTAAAAGACATGGATATAATGAAAAAAGTGGATGGACAGAGGCATAAACATGCAGACTTTCACAAGGACACACACAGACTTATTAAACACACACGGACCTCAGTAAATGATATCAGGTCTTCTGCTGATTTGATCAGGCATTTTCCTGATCTATCACAAAGTTGGATTACGTTGGCAGCACTATTGAAAACCGCAGTCAACGACGAAAGGAGCCAAACTCTCAGAACTCTCTCAGATGGATTCCACCGTGAACTTTAAGAGGAGGATAGTTTGTCTCACACTATTGGATTACTTAACGAACTGACCAAGAACAGAACAGTAGGGCTGGTAGCCATGTTATGTTTATACGTTTATTATTGTGGGTCTTGTATTTGTTTAAATATATTTTTATCAAACTCAGTTTTTAAGTGTTACTGTTTCAATATTATTTTGTGGAACAAACTGCAGCAGAGCTGACGTCAGCATCACATGGAAACATTTTTAAATCACAGTTTTTGATGTTTTATTGATTATTTTAATGTTGTTATTGATTTTTAAACTGTTAAATGTTTTCTGTTGCACTTTTTAATTCTGTAAAACACATTGATTTGCTTTGTGTATGAATGTTCTATATAAATAAATTTGCCTTGCCTTAAAGCTGCAGTATGTAGAATCATGAGACGCTCCCCCGCCCCTCCTGAGCTAAACTTACCACTCTTCTTGTGCATGTGCATACTGTGGAACTCTATATAGATTAGTAACAAATGTAGGAATGTTATCTTGTGCTATTGGAGACTCTGATATATATGTATATTTATTATCATTATAGGGGTGGGCGGTATAACGGGTCATACCAAATACCGGTATTTAAGTTCATTATGATATACATTTTTAATATACCGCCGTATTGATTACACAACGTTCAGAACGTTACGCTGCACTATGTCAGACCGGAGCCTTTTCGATGTTGCACTGCAAAGGTAAACAGTAGCGCTCTGGTTACCATGGTTACGGTGTATATGGATCCGAAAGCTGTGAAGCTGCAGAACTAGTAGAACATGATGACACAGCAGAAGTTGTGTCAAAAAGAGGAGGAGCCTGTCTGTTGTTTGGATGCAGAGCGGAGGTGGAGAGTTAGACACAAGTTCTCACGCGTTTGTGAAAGTTTTTACAACATTTGTTCTGTTTGGAAGAGAACAAATGTATCGTTAGCATCTCTGCTAACTAGCCTGATGCTAACTAGCCTGATGCTAGTGTGTGTGTGCACTGTGCACAGATGTTTGAGAGCGTGTTTGTGTGTGAGAATAGACCATCCTAGTCAATCTACTACAGTATGTCTATATCAAGCACCTACAGCAGCAGGTACAGGTGTGTTGTACATTAACCTTTATCGATAAATCAACGTTAAACAGTCAAAGAGTGTCAGACCTGTTTCAAATGGGAACAAACTGTACGTATACTATTGAATTTAAATGTTCACCTAAACTACTGCACTGTTATTGTATTATTATTATTATTATTATTGCCATTATTATCATTGTTATTATCCTAATTAGTTTGGCACATATTAGTCTTTAACTACTGTTTATACATTTTTAGTTGATTGTTATTATTTAATGTTTATATTAATAGAGAGAACAGTTCAACAAGTCAAATTCCTTGTGTGTATAACATACATTACATGATCAAAAAAGTTGATCTACAGATCTCACACACTTTATTTAATAAACAGCTCATACTTTACATGATCTAAACCTACAATACCAACAAAATGAAGTTATCATACTTTTGATCAATAAAAACATAGATTTTAATCAGTGAAACTAAATGATTAAACATTAATAGTTCCTAAAAGCTCATTACTGGCCTTACTTTACACTGTGGTACTTTTATTTTATTATTTGTTAACTTGTCTGATGGTATTTTAAGATGAGTCACTATTCATTTTTATAAATATTTTTTTTTAATTTGTTGTTTGATTGATCGTTACATCACAGAAGTGTCTGTTTAGGGTTGAATGAGGTAAATAAAATAAATAACGGTCATGTTAATGTATTACAGAATTATCAGATCAGGACTCAGTATCGACCAATTCTCATAATCAAAGGACTGATCAGGACCTCCCGAATGAGAACATGCTGTGTGCACAGTAAGAGTCACAGCTGATCAGAACACACACACGTGTGTGTGTGTGTTCCTCCTGAACACGTTTGTCACTTTATTCTGTTACTTTTCCACCTCTGTCTTCCTTTTTCCTCTTGCTTTGCAGCGTAACGCTGTGTCTACAATATAAAGCCATGGGACTGTCCCTACTGTCAGATCAGGAACACATTGACTTTTGACGAGCAGCTCAAGCAGCCAATAGTAATGCTTAAAACAGCTCATGGATCGCCCTATTGGTAGGCAGATCTCTGATTGGCTGAAGTCCAGAATCACGATCCTGTATTTCTAATTTACAGAGATTCACTGATTACTCACAACACTTTATATTACAATATGCAATACAATATAATAAGATGATTATGGATTTTTGTCCAATTAACACCAAAAAACTTACATACTGCAGCTTTATTATTTTACAAATATTCAATAATTATTTAAAAATTGTAATAGTAATAATAGTTTAATAATAATATTTGTAATAGTATAAATACCTAAATCCAATTATAGCCCCCCTGAGTAGCAGCAGAGGTGTGTGTGCGTGTGTGTGTGTGTGTGTGTGTGTTTTACAGCGCCTAAGGATGAAGAGCTGCAGGTTTCCTCTGCAGCTGCAAAACACTACAAATCCACACACACATGAAGACGCTGCAGAGGAAAAGCACTTTCCCAGGATCAACCTTTCATATCATCCACAGATAAACCTGAGTGGGGGAGACACCCAACCCCCGATCCCCTTGATCCCGCAGGCTCTAAAGGAGCAAATGGAGATCAGGAGAGTGGAAATCCTGCACTAACTGGGAGCGTTTACAGTTTAATCCACAGTGTGACAGGAATGAGAATCAGCAGCACATTTTAAACCTGGAGGTAGATGAGCACAGGTGTGAGGCGTGCTGTGGTATCTACACTAAGGAAACCACTCCATCACAATCGTCTGTGTGAGAACACTTCCTCACAGTGTGTGTTAACCTGCACACACACACAGGAAGTGTGTATTGAACATACACAGGGACGCCTGCAGGCCTGGGGGGCCACATGTACGGCCCCATAAACATACTGAATCATAACATAACCACTACAGCAGACATGGACTCGTCTATAAACAGTCACATTTACAGACCTTAAAGTCACTGTTATCAATAAACAGGAAGAGATTGATCATCATTATAATAAGTGCTGACTAGGCACTGGGAGTGAGGTCCAAGGCCAACACATGATGACTTGATAATAATGTATCATGTTTTTCTGCAGTCAGTGTCTTCTCCTCGTTCTTCTCTCTCTGCTCTGTTTCAGGTGAAGCTGATGATGTCACTTCCTGATCTGTGGTTCACGGCTCAACTAGTCTGGAACACTCTAATGTTCTATCTCTCTATCCTGTTCTGTTGGTCCTTCTGTCTACTAACCACAACCAGTCCACGCAGATGGCTGCCACCTCTGAACCTGGTTCTAACAGAGATTTATTCCTGTTCAAAGGGAATTGTTTCTTCTCACTGTCACTAAATACTTGTTCATGTGGATCTTGTTGGGTTTTTTCTTTATTATTATGAATTTTATATTTTGATAAGTGCATTGAGATGACTTTGTTGTAAATTGCGCTATACAAATAAAGTTGAATTGAATTTATCGTTAAAGACTACAAAACATTAAATAACACAAAATAATTACAAACACACACAAAATCTCTATAAAAGCAAGGAATGTCTGTCAGTGTGTGTGTGTGTGTGTGTGTGTATGTGTGTGTGTGTGTGTGTGTGTGTGTGTGTGTGTGTGGCTGCTGCTTGGTCCAATGGTGTGCGATCTCAAATTTGTTTAGATTGCAATGATACCGTTAATAAATTATTTCATAAAAATTGGAGCAAAAACATGTCACGTGTGCACCAGAGCCAATCATTGTGGGATGTTGAGCGAGTCCCTCAACCCCTAACTGCTCCCCAGGATGGGTTATGTAAAAATATACGGTATATAACAATAAAGGCAAAAGCCCCTGATTAATACTTCTTAATTAATCACTGCACACTGTAGGCACGTGCACACCAGAGCCAATCACTGGAGAGCCTATCCCCATGTGACCACGGATTTGTACGTGCGGTGGTGGAGTGCGCTGGAGCCGCATATAGCTGTGGTGTCACTACCCAATCCTTTCAACGCATGCGTGAAACGCGTCTCCATCTGCTCGGCCGAATTGAGGGAATTCTGATATTTTTTAAATTCTATCTTATTTTGTGTTTTTGATTGTCAGTGTTGTGTAATGTGTTTTTATTTGTTCCTTTTTTTTAAAATAAACTATTAAAAGACCACAAAATAGTAACATTGTTTGTTACAATAGTTACATTTAAATATTAAATTATTTAACAAATGTCATATGGTCAGTTTACATTTAAATACCAAAAGATTAAATGTTAAAAAGTAGCTACATTTGTCATGTGCAAAACAATAAGATGAAATATTAAAAAAAATATTATAATAACACCAAACCTTTTCTGTTTACATTCATACATGTAAAAATTGTATACATGTAAGTGATTTGTATAAAACTGTTGGAAAAAGGTAATAAAAATAATTGAAAAAATAAAAATAAAATAAAGATAAAATAGTCTTTCACTATATAAATATATATATGTGTGTGTAGAACAACATTTACAATGAAGTTATAAAAGGGAAAAAGGTTATACACAGAATTTTACAAATATCAATATACACACACACGTGTTTGGTTGCTCACTTCCTACTAAAAATAAAAGCATCATCAGTGGAATTAAAGCAGTTCCTGGGCTTGCAGTAGCGTTTTTTTTTTTTTGTGCACATATGCTATTCATCTATTCTTCCCCACCTTTTCTATTTCCTGTCTTGAGTCTCTCCTCCCTGCTCCCTTTCCCCTCCCCATCCCCCTCCCCCTCCACTTAGGTGTAACACTGCTCTCCCTTTTTATATCCTCCCTATAATAAAAGATTTCTTACCCTTCCTTAGGGAGGGCTGGTGATGGTCACAATTAAGCAATAAAATAAATCAATTTATTTTATTGCAATAACAAAACATGCATTGCTGTCTCATAATGATTGCACTTCCTGTGGTGTTGACCTTTGACATCATGTGCAGACAAGTAAAAAAAAAAAAAAAAGGAATTAAAGTGTGAGACGCTCACACACACACACACACACACACACACACACACACACACACACACACACACACACACACACACACACACACACACACACACACACACACACACACACACACACACACACACACACACACACACACACACACACACACACACACACACACTCAGCTTCAGCCTGAGGTCACACAAACATTCCCCAAAACACACGAGCCGCACTGAGCCAGGAATACTGATGAGGAGGGAACACACACACACACACACACACACACACACACACACACACACACACACACACACACACACACACACACACACACACACACACACACACACACACACACACACACACACACACACACACACACACACACACACACACACACACACACACACACACACACACAGACACACACACACACACACACACACACACAGACACACACACACACAGACACACACACACACACACACACACACACACACACACACACACACACACACACACACACACACACACACAACACACACAGCACACACACACACACAGACACACACACACACAGACACACACACACAGACACACACACACACACAAACAGACACACACAGACACACACAGACAGACGTGCTTGTTGCGGTGAATAAAACATGAGATCTCCAAAATAAATCCTGAAGCATTTTTAAAGCTCCGAGACGTTCATACGCTCTTCATTTCATCTGTGCACGGATTAGTGTGTGTGTGTGTGTGTGTGTGTGTGTAACTACTGAAGATGTAAAACATGGTACGGAGACAAAGGAAAGATAAAATGTTCCCACTGCTTCTAATAACACCACCTGAGGTGAAGAACAAGCCTGTTGTTATTAGCGTCACATGCACTTCCTGTGTGCACGTGCAGTGTGAGAAGCTTTTAATCTGAAACTCACTGTGAAAGCTCTACTTCCTGTTGTACGTTATGTTGTTGTGGTTTTTAGTGAATTTTTTTGTCTGCTTTTGTTGCTTTGTGTTATATTAGTAACACGCACACACACGCGCGCGCATTTATTTTATTTTGAAGGTAAACATCGTTAATCTTTTAATGTCGCTTGTTTCGTCTTTTCAGCAGAAATGATGAAGCCCTGAGATCAGAGTCACATGCTAACGCTAATGCTAACGCTAACATGAATACATGATGAAGAACACAGGTTGTTATCAGACAGACGTGATCCTGTGAGCAGGAGGTTAAAAACATGAAACATTCAAAGAGCAGGGGGCGGAGCCCTGAGAGCAGGAGGCGGGACTTACTATGGTGAAGTTCATGACCTTGAGGATCCAGATGGTGAGGGCCAGGTTGATGAGGATGAGGATCATCAGCAGCAGGACGAAGAAGTAGAGGCAGCGTTTCCTCCAGCCATAGATCCCTACTTTATAGAGTAAAGCTTTATCTGAGCCGTGGACATTGTTCCTGTGAGAGCACACGTCCTGGGTCATCTACAACACACACACACACACACATGAGGACTGGGTCATCTACAACACACACACACACACACACACACGAGGACTGGGTCATCTACAAAACACACACACACACACACACATGAGGACTGGGTCATCTACAACACACACACACACACACACACACGAGGACTGGGTCATCTACAACACACACACACACACACACACACACACACACACACACATCACAAGTAATCATGATTCATTACGATTCGTCATGATTTATCACGACTCATCACAATGAATCACAATCAGAGAAACTTTCCCATCATTTATTATTTTTCATCTACACACAAACTAAAGTGAATGAAAGGTGTTTTATTTTCTGAATCATCATTAAAATGAGCTCCATATTAAAGATTAAAAGATGCTCTTTAGGACAGTCAATAAATGTTTCACCTACAAACAGTCGTGGTAATAGTAGTAATAGTAGTAATAGTAGTAGTAATAGTAGTAATAGTAGTAGTAATAGTAGTAGTAATAGTAGTAATAGTAGTAATAGTAGTAATAGTAGTACTCATTTGAATAATAGTAGTAGTAGTAGTATGAATAGTAGTAATAGTAGTAGTAGTAATAGTAGTAGTAATAGTAGTAGTCATAGGAGTAATAGTAGTAGTAGAGTAGTAATAGTAGTAGTAGTAGTCGTAGTAGTAGTAGTAGTAGTAGTAGTAGTAGTAGTAATAGTAGTAGTAATAGTAGTAGTAGTAGTAGTAGTAGTAGTAGTAATAGTAGTAGTAGTAATAGTAGTAGTAATAGTAGTAATAGTAGTAGTAGTAATAATAGTAGTAATAGTAGTAATAGTAGTAGTAGTAATAGTAGTAGTAATAGTAGTAGTAATAGTAGTAGTAATAGTAGTAATAGTAGTAGTAGTAATAGTAGTATATAGTAGTAGTAGTGTATAGTAGTAGTAGTAATAGTAGTAGTATATCGTAGTAGTAGTAATAGTAGTAATAGTAGTAGTAATAGTAGTAATAGTAATAGTAGTAGTAATAGTAGTAATAGTAGTAGTAGCAATAGTAGTAGTATTAGTAGTAGTAGTAATAGTAGTAGTAGTAATAGTAATAGTAGTAATAGTAGTAGTAATAGTAATAGTAATAGTAGTAGTACTAGTAATAGTCGTAGTAGTAGTAATAGTAGTAAAAGTAGTAATAGTAGTCATAGTAGTAGTAATAGTAGTAATAAAGGTAGTAATAGTAGTCATAGTAATAGTAGTAGTAATAGTAGTAGTAATAGTAATAGTAGTAGTAATAGTAGTAATAGTAATAGTAGTAGTAATAGTAGTAATAGTAGTAGTAGTAATAGTAGTAATAGTAGTAGTAGTAGTAATAGTAGTAGTAGTAGTAGTAATAGTAGTAATAGTAGTAGTAGTAGTAATAGTAGTAGTAGTAGTAGTAGTAGTAGTAATAGTAGTAGTAGTAATAGTAGTAAAAGTAGTAATAGTAGTCATAGTAGTAGTAATAAAGGTAGTAATAGTAGTCATAGTAATAGTAGTAGTAATAGTAGTAGTAATAGTAGTAGTAATAGTAGTAATAGTAATAGTAGTAGTAATAGTAGTAATAGTAGTCGTAGTAATAGTAGTAATAGTAGTAGTAGTAGTAATAGTAGTAGTAGTAATAGTAGTAATAGTAATAGTAGTAGTAATAGTAGTAGTAGTAATAGTAGTAGTAGTAGTAGTAATAGTAGTAATAGTAGTAGTAGTAGTAATAGTAGTAGTAGTCGTAATAGTAGTAGTAATAGTAGTAATAGTAGTAATAGTAATAGTAGTAGTAATAGTAGTAATAGTAATAGTAGTAGTAATAGTAGTAGTAGTAATAGTAGTAATAGTAGTAATAGTAATAGTAGTAGTAATAGTAGTAGTAGTAGTAATAGTAGTAATAGTAGTAGTAGTAGTAATAGTAGTAGTAGTAGTAATAGTAGTAGTCGTAGCACCAATTTCCGTTTTTTCACATTGAGCTGGTTTAGGGCCGAGAGTTTAAAATTAACTGATTTACATTTGACACAAATCTGACTTTGTATGTGAAAATGGGAGCATAATTTTTTTTTTTTTAAAATAAAAAAATTGGCCAAGATTCTTGGCTCCGCCCTGCAAACACCGTAAAACTTATCAAAAATCCATGGTTAATTTTCTGTGTCCCACTTCTCTAGATGATCTCCAGTGATTTTGAACCTCGTCGGTAATTCTACGATAAATTAATTTTTTGGCAATTCCTATCTCGTAATGGGTTATTACTTGGGGGCGCTGGTGCACTAGATTTTTGCAAATTCTGCAACCTTTACTGACCTTTTATTTTGTCAGGAATGATCTTTATTTTGAAATGTCACCATGATTAGTATGGAAGGAAATAGAAAGCAGCAGGTGGACATTATTGTATCATTGTAATTAAAGCAAAGATCATCAGGAAAAGGTTACAAAGTGTCCATAAAGACCAACGATGTCCTGGTTCAACTGGTCACTGTGTTAAATAAATACTGGAAGCTGAAAATGAAAGAAAAATAAAGACACATACCACCTCACTAAATTGTCCATATTTCAAAAACTATTTAAATGTACAGTGTGACGGAACAATTGGTAAAAATATCAGATTTTTTAGACCAAAATGCATAACATTTTTGCGACTTGCATTAGCGTAGCTAGCTGCTGTGCTAACAGATGTGTTAGCATTAGCGTGTGCTGCACTGGTTAAACAGGAATCATCCTATAATGAATCCCCACAGACCTCAATCACACACGGGAATGAGAGTGTTCCCTGAAGGCATCACGCTGAGTTCATGGACTCAATCAGAGCTGATTATCTGCTGGATGTTCACAGGATGTGAGCAACTGTTCCATCACTATCACTATCTGGACTTTCTATTAAAATAAGAATCAAATAAAACTTGTTGTGTTCAACATTAAAGTTTATTAAAGTTCATTAAGTCAACTTACATTAACTTCTCCTTATAGAGTTCCCTTAAAAAGTTAAACAATTAATTATTACAATTATTTAAAAAAACATTGAACGTCACTTTGTTATTTATTTCTCAATAAATGTTAATACACAATCAGTATAGGATTAATTATTACTTTTTAAATGCCTTTAATGTTCAAATATTGTCTATTTTACAATTTATGTCAAAGAAAAAAAACAATTTTTAAAGATGCAAAATAAGCAAAAGTTCAAAAGAAAATATAATACAACTTATAACAATAAGACACACAAACAAAATAAAAATAAAAAGTAATAAAATAATTTTGTAACTAAAATGAGTTCCAAACGTTCGACAAAAACTGCAGATAATTAAGTCCACCTCGTTTGAAGCTGGTTGGAACCGGTTTGAGCTTCTCTGAGCTTTAACTGCAGAGGAAGAGATGAGGAGAACATTGAAAGCTTGAGATGATGCAGATAACTGACGTTTCCCGCCCTTTGTGCAGCCATTGGGTTTCTACAAACATTCCTCAGATTTGCCAAGAAGCCTCGTTTATCATCAGAGATTCACTGAGAGACGTGTTAGCTTTAGAGCGCTTTAAGGACTAGCATTGTCTGCTGCAGCGCAGGGTAACACACTAACACACACTACACACAAACACACAAACACACTACACACTAACACACTAACACACACTAACACACTACACACACACAAACACACTACACACTAAAAACACAGTAACATACTACACACAAACACACTAACACACACAAACACACTAACACACACAAACACACAAACACACACACTAACACACTACACACACACAAACACACTAACACACACTAACACACACAAACACACTAACACACTAACACACTAACACACTACACACACTACACACACACAAACACACTAACACACACTAACACACACTACACACACTACACACACTACACACACTACACACACTACACACTAAAAACACACGAACGTTTCCATATTTGTTCATTTGTTTTGATCTTTTCTAAATGTGTTGCAGTTGTTAATGTGTTGTTTGAACTCAGAACGGAAAAGGAAGGGGATTATTTTCAAAATAAAATACTCTCTGTTCAAGGCAAATTGACAGAGGTTACACTGAGGAAAACACCCACATTCTGGGTCCTCCAGTGGGTCCATTCCAGACTCTACCCAAAGACCAAGCACATATTCGGACTCAGGAGGACCAGACCTTTCTATTGATACCACACATGGACCAATCCCAGCACTTTGAAAACTGTATGTCATAATGTCACAAATAACTTATATTGCATTTATGCATGGTTGAATCACATATATCTACATATCATGTGATTACACCTGAATTAGCAGGATCTTCTGAGTCCTTGTTGCAACAGATACGCAGCAAAACCAGCGGCGATGCAGATTGAAGGACAGCGTCTGTTGTACCGTGAAATGTACCCCCTTTGCAGGAGTGCGCACACACTAACCCTGGATGTGTGTCTGATCCGCTGCTGTCCCTCAGTCCCCACCGCCATATGTGTGATTCCACCATGAATAAATGCAATAATTATAATGTATGTGAAACCCATATATACAGTATATATATATTTTTTTTTATCAGGCCATGCACGGTATCAAATTCCTGTCTGTATTTTATTTTGAAAATAATCCCCTCCCTTTTTTGTTGTGATTTCAAACAACATATTACCAGTTTCTGACACTGCTAACTCCGCCCCCTGTCACAGGAGCGTGCCCGTAACCAGGCTGAAATCACCTGGTTAACTTAACGAGTTCATATCGTACTTCATAGGACAGCTGTTTGGTTAGCTGAAGCTAACGGACATAAATCCAGGATAGAATTATCTAGCTTTGTAGTACAGGCCCATAACGATACAGATATATTTATCTAGTTTCAGAGTACAAGCCCCAGAAGATCCAAACACAAAAGCCAAAAGAATCACACAAAACAACAACCAAAAGTAAAATATTGTTAGAAGGTGAAAAAGAAGAACAATAAAGAGAATAAACTGCAAACTGAAAAACAACTTCAGGTCTCAATATATCAACAGCAGCAATAAAACTACACACACACACATTATCCCGTGTGTGTGTGTGTGTGTATATGAGTGTAAACTCAAAGCGACAGAATGAAGAGGACACGCACACACACGCACACACACACAAAGGGAGGTGTACTGCTCCCTCTCTGTTCCTATTAATATTACAACACAGCTGAGTTTGTCCTAGAGCGTCTGAGAGGAAGAGGAGGAGACGACCTTCATCACTGACAAAAACACCAGTGGAACCAGCCACTATAGACAGTATAATAATAACAACAATAACAATAATATTATTATTAATAATAATAATAATAATAATAATAATAACAATAACGATAATGACAATAACAATAACAATAACAATAACAATAACAATAATAATAATAATGCATTGGATTTGATATAACCCTTCATCATAGACACACAAAACACTTTACAGAATTAAGGCATTATTCATTAACTCCACACTTAGTGGTGGTAAGCTACTATTGTAGCCACAGTTGCCCTGTGGCAGACTGATGGAAGCGAGGCTGTCATAATGAACCATCGGCCCCTCCCACCACCACCAACACTCACACACACTACATTCATACTAAACAAAGTGGGTGAAGTGCCTTGCACAAGGACACAATGACAGATACCACTGGGGTGACTGTCCCTCACTGAGGCCCCTGGAGTTCTCAGTGGTCTCCATCATCTACTGACCAGGACCAGACCTGCTTAGCTTCACAGATCTAACCAGATCGGGCAATGAGAGGCTGGTTTGAACACAGTGAAAACCACCATAGACCAGTATATACCAATATAAACCAGTATAAACCAGTATATACCAATATAAACCAGTATAAACCAGTATATACCAATATAAACCAGTATAAACCAGTATAAACCAGTATAAACCAGTATAAACCAGTATATACCAATATAAACCAGTATAAACCAGTATATATAAGTTTATAAGTGCTGAAAATGTCTGGAAAGTGGAGAAAATGTGCAGAAAAGTCATTAAAATGTGATGTCGAAGTGTCAGAAATGAAAGAAATGTAGCAAAAATATATCAAAAGAAGCAAAAATATAGAAAGAAAAAGTGATGAAAAATATGTTCAAATATGGTGAGTTTGGTTTAGTTGTAGAAAAATGCTAAAAAAATAAGCAAAAATGGAATAAAAATGTTCAGAAAATATCCTTAGTTTCTTAAAGGCATCTGAGGATCCCCTCCCAGTGTCTTGTGACCCCAAATAGGGTCCTGATCCCAAGGTTGAAAACCCCTGGTCTATAGTACTTTAGTGGAACACAATCTCAGGGTCAGTCACCAGGTAACACGGTCACCAGCTGCGTTAGAACACCAGCTATAAGCGTTTCCGATTGTCACTGAGACGTTCTCACACTATAGAACTATTGATCCTTTATGAACTGTTCACAGATTCACATGGACCAGTGATTGAGAACCAGCTCAGATGGTATTACTGAACCAGACTATATGAGAACACAGGAACAGTAGACGTGGAGATCCCCCCCATCCCCCCCCATCCCCCCCCAGCAGCAGCTCCAGGACTATTTTTAGGTTCTAGACTCAGAGTGGAACCATGTGTTACTGGGACAGAAATAGGAAACTAGACATTCCTCATCTCTGAGTGTGTGTGTGTGTGTGTGTGTGTGTGTGTGTTAGCTGATGATAAACACAGACAGGCTGTGAGCCCTGAGCTCCGCCCACATCCTGACTTTAAACTCACCATCTCTGTTTTTCCTTCCTCTGAGTTTTGCTGAAAGTCCAAAACGTGTGTGTGCTCAGAGCTTCAGTGTGTGACTCCTCCTCAGTGGTTCTGCTTCCAGTCTGTTCTTCTTCTTCACTGATTTAGAAACACACACTGCAGGCTGTGGCCTAAAGTTCAAGGGGGCGGGGCTTCCTCTCTAAGCTCCTCCTCTCAGGTGAAGAACAGCTGCTGCTGGGACTGTTCCCACCTCTGACCAAACATGTGGTCTTACACAGGAAGCTGTTTCCATAGTAACCAACGTTCACACCATGGACCTTCATCACATCCACCAACAGGAACAGGAAGTAGAACCTTCAGCAAACATCCACTTCCTGTGGACCAACACACAGAGCAGGACAGCGCCCCCCCTAGGTCAGCTGAGGACATGGATGGACAACCCTTCATCATCATCATCATCATCCACTAAGTCCAGCTAAGATGTGTCCAGCAGCCAACAGAAGCTCCTCCCACTGACTCCGCCCACAGCAGGAATGTTCACCATGTGGGAATAAAAGCCGTCATTGTCTGGCGTGACAACAACACACAACTACACACAACACTGTTTCAGCTGTTACACACTCCCCTTCTAATCGTCCATCAACTGAAAACACACACACACAACGACAAAAACACACAATACAACAAGGAAAACACACAAAAGTATAATAAAAAATACACAAAAGAACAGAAAACAAGAGTAAACACAAATACACAAAGTGAAAAATAAACCTACAAACTCACACAAGAGTCAGAGAAAAGTTAGTAAACACAGACTCACAAACCCTGAGGATGAAATGACCGCTATGCTCTAACTTCAGCCACCATAACATGTCAGCACACTGTTTAAGGGAGCGTAAAGGCCCCTTAGGAGAGCTCTTCTTCTCTGTTTTATTGTTTACTATCAAACCTTAAAGTTGGAACTGTCGCCCCCTGTGGTCACAAATGTTTTTATCCTCTTTCTATAAACAAAAGAGGTTTAACTTTTCCTGATTTTTTTGTAGAACAACCAAATATAAAAATCTACTAAATGATCTATAAATCTACTAAATGATCTATAAATCTACTAAATGATCTATAAATCTACTAAATAATCTATAAATCTACTAAATGATCTATAAATCTACTAAATGATCTATAAATCTACTAAATAATCTATAAATCTACTAAATGATCTATAAATCTACTAAATAATCTATAAATCTACTAAATGATCTATAAATCTACTAAATGATCTATAAATCTACTAAATAATCATAAATCTACTAAATAATCTATAAATCTACTAAATAATTTATAAATCTACTAAATAATCTATAAATCTACTAAATAATCTATAAATCTACTAAATGATCTATAAATCTACTAAATAATCTATAAATCTACTAAATGATCTATAAATCTACTAAATGATCTATAAATCTACTAAATAATTTATAAATCTACTAAATAATTTATAAATCTACTAAATGATCTATAAATCTACTAAATGATCTATAAATCTACTAAATAATCTATAAATCTACTAAATGATCTATAAATCTACTAAATGATCTATAAATCTACTAAATAATCAATAAATCTACTAAATAATCTATAAATCTACTAAATAATTTATAAATCTACTAAATAATTTATAAATCTACTAAATAATCTATAAATCTACTAAATAATCTATAAATCTACTAAATGATCTATAAATCTACTAAATGATTTATAAATCTACTAAATGATCTATAAATCTACTAAATAATCTATAAATCTACTAAATGATCTATAAATCTACTAAATGATCTATAAATCTACTAAATAATTTATAAATCTACTAAATAATTTATAAATCTACTAAATGATCTATAAATCTACTAAATAATCTATAAATCTACTAAATAATCTATAAATCTACTAATGATCTATAAATCTACTAAATGATCTATAAAATCTACTAAATAATCTATAAATCTACTAAATGGATCTATAAATCTACTAAATATCTATAAATCTACTAAATGATCTATAATCTACTAAGAATCTATAAATCTACTAAATAATTTATAAATCTACTAATGATTTATAAATCTACTAAATAATTATAAATCTACTAAAGAATCTTTAAATCTACTAATAATCTATAAATCTACTAAATGATCTATAAATCTACTAAATTATCTATAAATCTACTAAATAATCTTTAAATCTACTAAATAATCTATAAATCTACTAAATGATCTATAAATCTACTAAATAATCTATAAATCTACTAAATAATCTATAAATCTACTAAATAATTTATAAATCTACTAAATGATTTATAAATCTACTAAATAATCTATAAATCTACTAAATGATTTATAAATCTACTAAATGATTAATAAATCTACTAAATAATCTATAAATCTACTAAATGATCTATAAATCTACTAAATGATCTATAAATCTACTACATAATCTATAAATCTACTAAATAATCTATAAATCTACTAAATGATCTATAAATCTACTAAATAATCTATAAATCTACTAAATAATCTATAAATCTACTAAATAATCTATAAATCTACTAAATGATCTATAAATCTACTAAATGATTTATAAATCTACTAAATGATTTATAAATCTACTAAATAATCTATAAATCTACTAAATGATCTATAAATCTACTAAATAATTTATAAATCTACTAAATAATCTATAAATCTACTAAATGATCTATAAATCTACTAAATAATCTATAAATCTACTAAATAATCTATAAATCTACTAAATGATTTATAAATCTACTAAATGATCTATAAATCTACTAAATAATCTATAAATCTACTAAATAATCTATAAATCTACTAAATGATCTATAAATCTACTAAATAATCTATAAATCTACTAAATAATCTATAAATCTACTAAATGATCTATAAATCTACTAAATAATCTATAAATCTACTAAATAATCTATAAATCTACTAAATGATATATAAATCTACTAAATAATCTATAAATCTACTAAATAATCTATAAATCTACTAAATGATCTATAAATCTACTAAATAATCTATAAATCTACTAAATAATCTATAAATCTACTAAATAATCTATAAATCTACTAAATGATTTATAAATCTACTAAATAATCTATAAATCTACTAAATGATCAAAAATCTACTAAATAATCTATAAATCTACTAAATGATCTATAAATCTACTAAATGATCTATAAATCTACTAAATGATCTATAAATCTACTAAATAATCTATAAATCTACTAAATAATCTATAAATCTACTAAATAATCTATAAATCTACTAAATAATCTATAAATCTACTAAATGATCTATAAATCTACTAAATAATCTATAAATCTACTAAATAATCTATAAATCTACTAAATGATCTATAAATCTACTAAATAATCTATAAATCTACTAAATAATCTATAATCTACTAAATGATCTATAAATCTACTAAATAATCTATAAATCTACTAAATAATCTATAAATCTACTAAATAATCTATAAATCTACTAAATGATTTATAAATCTACTAAATAATCTATAAATCTACTAAATGATCTATAAATCTACTAAATAATCTATAAATCTACTAAATGATCTATAAATCTACTAAATAATCTATAAATCTACTAAATGATCTATAAATCTACTAAATAATCTATAAATCTACTAAATAATCTATAAATCTACTAAATAATTTATAAATCTACTAAATAATCTATAAATCTACTAAATAATCTATAAATCTACTAAATGATCTATAAATCTACTAAATAATCTATAAATCTACTAAATAATCTATAAATCTACTAAATAATCTATAAACTACTAAATAATCTATAAATCTACTAAATGATCTATAAATCTACTAAATAATCTATAAATCTACTAAATGATCTATAAATCTACTAAATGATCTATAAATCTACTAAATGATCTATAAATCTACTAAATAATCTATAAATCTACTAAATGATTTATAAATCTACTAAATAATCTATAAATCTACTAAATGATCTATAAATCTACTAAATAATCTATAAATCTACTAAATAATCTATAAATCTACTAATAATCTATAAATCTACTAAATGATCTATAAATCTACTAAATATATATCTACTAATAATCTTAACTAACTAATGCTATAAATCTACTAATAATCTATAATCTACTAAATATCTATAATCTACTACTCTAACTAAATAATCTATAAATCTACTAAATGATTTATAAATCTACTAAATAATCTATAAATCTACTAAATGATCTATAAATCTACTAAATAATCTATAAATCTACTAAATAATCTATAAATCTACTAAATGATTCATAAATCTACTAAATAATCTATAAATCTACTAAATGATCTATAAATCTACTAAATGATCTATAAATCTACTAAATGATCTATAAATCTACTAAATAATCTATAAATCTACTAAATAATCTATAAATCTACTAAATGATCTATAAATCTACTAAATGATCTATAAATCTACTAAATGATCTATAAATCTACTAAATAATCTATAAATCTACTAAATAATATAATCTACTAATGACTATAATCTACTAAATAATCTATAACTACTAAATAATCTATAAATCTACTAAATAATCTATAAATCTACTAAATAATCTATAAATCTACTAAATGATTTATAAATCTACTAAATAATCTATAAATCTACTAAATAATTATAATCTACTAAATGATCTATAAATCTACTAAATAATCTATATAAATCTACTAAATAATCTATAAATCTACTAATGATCTATAAATCTAACTAAATAATCTATAAATCTATCTATAAATCTATCTATAAAAATGATCTATAAATCTACAAATATCTATAAATCTACTAAATGATCTATAATCTACTAAATATCTATAAACTACTAAATAATCTATAAATCTACTAATGATATATAATCTACTAAATAATCTATAAATCTACTAAATGATCTATAAATCTACTAAATGAGCTAATAAATCTACTAAAATAATCTATAAATCTACTAAATAATCTATAAATCTACTAAATGATTTATAAAGCTAACTAAATGATCTATAAATCTACTAAATGATCTATAAATCTACTAAATAATCTATAAACTACTAAATAATCTATAAATCTACTAAATGATCTATAAATCTACTAAATAATCTATAAATCTACTAAATGATCTATAAATAACTAAAATGATCTATAATCTACTAAATAATCTATAAATCTACTAAATGATCTATAAATCTACTAAATAATCTATAATCTACTAAATGATCTATAATCTACTAAATAATCTATAAATCTACTAAATGATTATAAATCTACTAAATAATCATAAATCTACTAAATAATCTATAAATCTACTAAATGATTATAAATCTACTAAATGATCTATAAATCTACTAAATGATCTATAAATCTACTAAATAATCTATAAATCTACTAAATGATCTATAAATCTACTAAATGATCTATAAATCTACTAAATAATCTATAAACTACTAAATAATCTATAAATCTACTAAATGATCTATAAATCTACTAAATAATCTATAATCTACTAATGATCTATAAATCTACTAATGATCTATAAATCTACTAAATAATCTATAAATCTACTAAATGATCTATAAATCTACTAATAATCTATAAATCTACTAAATGAATTTATAATCTACTAAATGAATCTATAAATCTACTAAATGATCTATAAATCTACTAAATATCTATAATCTACTAAATAATCTATAAATCTACTAAAATGATCTATAAATCTACTAAATTAATTATAAATCTACTAAATGATCTATGAATCTACTAAATAATCTATAAATCTACTAAATAATTTATAAATCTACTAAATAATCTATAAATCTACTAAATAATTTATAAATCTACTAAATATTTATAAATCGACTAAATGAATCTATAAATCTACTAATGATTTATAAATCTACTAAATAATCTATAAATCTACTAAATGATCTATAAATCTACTAAATAATCTATAAATCTACTAAATAATCTATAAATCTACTAAATGATCTATAAATCTACTAAATAATCTATAAATCTACTAAATGATTTATAAATCTACTAAATAATCTATAAATCTACTAAATGATCTATAAATCTACTAAATAATCTATAAATCTACTAAATGATCTATAAATCTACTAATAATCTATAAATCTACTAAATAATCTATAAATCTACTAAATAATCTATAATCTACTAAATGATCTATAAATCTACTAAATAATCTATAAATCTACTAAATGATCTATAAATCTACTAAATGATCTATAAATCTACTAAATGATCTATAAATCTACTAATGATCTATAAATCTACTAAATAATCTATAAATCTACTAATAAGCTATAATCTACTAAATAATCTATAAATCTACTAAATAATTTATAAATCTACTAATAATCTATAAATCTACTAAATAATCTATAAATCTACTAAATAATCTATAAATCTACTAAATGATCTATAAATCTACTAAATAATCTATAAATCTACTAAATAATCTATAAATCTACTAAATAATCTATAAATCTACTAAATGATCTATAAATCTACTAAATGATCTATAAATCTACTAAATGATCTATAAATCTACTAAATAATCTATAAATCTACTAAATGATCTATAAATCTACTAAATAATCTATAAATCTACTAAATGATCTATAAATCTACTAAATGATCTATAAATCTACTAAATAATCTATAAATCTACTAAATGATCTATAAATCTACTAAATGATCTATAAATCTACTAAATAATCTATAAATCTACTAAATGATTTATAAATCTACTAAATGATCTATAAATCTACTAAATGATCTATAAATCTACTAAATAATCTATAAATCTACTAAATAATCTATAAACTACTAATGATCTATAAATCTACTAAATAATCTATAAATCTACTAAATAATCTATAAATCTACTAAATAATCTATAAATCTACTAAATGATCTATAAATCTACTAAATAATCTATAAATCTACTAAATAATCTATAAATCTACTAAATAATCTATAAATCTACTAAATAATCTATAAATCTACTAAATAATCTATAAATCTACTAAATAATCTATAAATCTACTAAATGCATAGGACTGATGGTTGTTAGGAGAGAAAACATGACAACAAACTTCTAAAAAAACAGGAGCTGCTGATGAACGCAGAAAGTTTAAAAATCTGTTCCTAGTCATCTCATCTTCTGAAGATCAAATTATGATGAACCAGGACGTGTTTATTCATTTACATTTTAAACTGTATTTAAAGTATAAATCAATCACCTTTCAACCTCCATAGAAACAGGAAGTTACAAACAAACAGGAAGTAGTGCTGATGGTCGTACCTACAGCACGTTTCCTCATCGTCAGTAGGAACTGCTCAGACTTATCTGTGTGTGTGTGTGTGTGTGTGTGTGTGTGTGTG
>NC_041057.1:340564-383064 GCF_900634775.1 Gouania willdenowi | reverse complement strand
CAGTAACTAGTTACAGTAATTACTAGTTACTGTAACTGTGTGTGTGTGCAAAGCCTGAGGGGGAGGAGCTAAAGAGCAGCAGGTTATATACATAAGTTTAAAAGCTATCTTTACAGTTAGTTTATTATGAACGTTCCCAGGAGGAGAAACAAACGCTCCTGTGAATCATACATGTGTGACTTTCTTCTTCTCTGGGCTTTAAAACGTGTTGGTGTGACGACTGTTAGCGTGCGTTAGCGTTCCATTCTAACAGTCTGCACTAACGCTGACTCATGCTTTTGACTTTTTCTCACAAACATCTGGATTGTGTGTTGAGCGTCTGCGACGAACTCCACCCGCCTGGAAGCAGCTGGAGGGCATTTCTAACAACCCTCCCCGGGGATGCGTCCAGAGAAGGAGCTGTCGGCGCTTTCTGACCTCCTGACTCACACCTAGAACTACATGTGCTCACATCTCATTATAAACTACAGACAGCTGCACGTCTTTGGTCTGAGGAGGAGGAAGATCACGACCAATCACACGAGGAGGAATGCTCTAACAGGAAGTACATCTCAGTAAACACACAAACACCAACAAAGTCAAAAAGTAGTGAACAAACACTGTCTAAAGCTTCTAATGATCAACACAGAGGGAGAGAAACACCACATAGATGTCTGTCTATGAGAACAAGAAGAACAGCAGATAAAGATAAGCTGCACCTGCAGCCATCTGTGAGTAAAGCTGTGACAGTCTTTGACCATTCCCATTCTTCTGTTTGTAGCTCCTCCCCCTGACAGGTGACTGTGTTTCTGTGTGAGTTGCCTGTGATACGTTAACATTTAGAGACGTTAAAGAGTAAAAACACACGTCACACCATCACTGACAGGTTACTGACGCTAATAGAAATAAACGAACACGAGAATAGAATCTATACGTCTCCATTAACTACCTGTCGTTAGCTAACGTTAAATTTCACCACAAAGTCTGACAAATGAGACAAGCACAGATGAAGATGTAACAAAGATATGAACTGACTGTGGGAAAAAGAGAGTGAAATAAAGTCATCAAATCTACACAGAACCTCCACCGACCAATCAAAGAAGAGACAAAGATCAGCTGATTAGCAGGTGTGTGTATGAATGTGTGTGTTTAGTGAATGTACGAGGTGCAATTAAAAGAAAAGGGGATGAAACCTTTGTGTATATATGTGTATGTAGTGCAATAGCTCCGGAGGGTGGAAGCAGTGGTCATACTAACGTACTACTCATGCTAACGTTCTACTCATGCTAACGTTCTACTCATACTAACGTTCTACTCATACTAACGTTCTACTCATACTAACATACTACTCATGCTAACGTTCTACTCATGCTAACGTTCTACTCATACTAATGTACTACTCATGCTAACATACTACTCATGCTAACGTTCTACTCATGCTAACGTTCTACTCATGCTAACGTACTACTCATACTAACGTTCTACTCATACTAACGTTCTACTCATACTAACATACTACTCATGCTAACGTTCTACTCATGCTAACGTTCTACTCATACTAACATACTACTCATGCTAACGTTCTACTCATGCTAACGTTCTACTCATACTAACGTTCTACTCATACTAACATACTACTCATGCTAACGTTCTACTCATACTAACGTTCTACTCATGCTAACATACTACTCATGCTAACGTACTACTCATACTAACGTTCTACTCATGCTAACGTTCTACTCATGCTAACGTACTACTCATACTAACGTTCTACTCATACTAACGTTCTACTCATACTAACATACTACTCATGCTAACGTTCTACTCATGCTAACGTTCTACTCATACTAACGTTCTACTCATGCTAACGTTCTACTCATACTAACGTTCTACTCATGCTAACATACTACTCATGCTAACGTACTACTCATACTAACGTTCTACTCATGCTAACATACTACTCATGCTAACGTACTACTCATACTAACGTTCTACTCATACTAACGTACTACTCATACTAACGTTCTACTCATGCTAACATACTACTCATGCTAACGTACTACTCATAATAACGTTCTACTCATCCTAACGTTCTACTCATCCTCACGTACTACTCATGCTAACATACTACTCATGCTAACATACTACTCATGCTAACGTTCTAATCATCCTAACGTACTACTCATACTAACGTACTACTCATGCTAACATACTACTCATGCTAACGTACTACTCATCCTAACGTTCTACTCATCCTAACGTACTACTCATGCTAACATACTACTCATGCTAACGTACTACTCATCCTAACGTTCTACTCATCCTAACGTACTACTCATGCTAACATACTACTCATGCTAACGTTCTACTCATCCTAACGTTCTACTCATCCTAACATTCTACTCATCTATACATACTACTCATGCTAACGTTCTAATCATCCTAACGTACTACTCATACTAACGTACTACTCATGCTAACATACTACTCATGCTAACATACTACTCATCCTAACGTTCTACTCATCCTAACGTACTACTCATGCTAACATACTACTCATGCTAACATACTACTCATCCTAACGTTCTACTCATCCTAACGTACTACTCATGCTAACATACTACTCATGCTAACGTACTACTCATCCTAACGTTCTACTCATCCTAACGTACTACTCATGCTAACATACTACTCATGCTAACGTTCTACTCATCCTAACGTTCTACTCATCCTAACATTCTACTCATCTATACATACTACTCATGCTAACGTTCTAATCATCCTAACGTACTACTCATACTAACGTACTACTCATGCTAACATACTACTCATGCTAACATACTACTCATCCTAACGTTCTACTCATCCTAACGTACTACTCATGCTAACATACTACTCATGCTAACATACTACTCATCCTAACGTTCTACTCATCCTAACGTACTACTCATGCTAACATACTACTCATGCTAACGTACTACTCATCCTAACGTTCTACTCATCCTAACGTACTACTCATGCTAACATACTACTCATGCTAACGTACTACTCATCCTAACGTTCTACTCATGCTAACATACTACTCATGCTAACGTACTACTCATACTAACGTTCTACTCATACTAACGTTCTACTCATGCTAACATACTACTCATGCTAACGTACTACTCATACTAACGTACTACTCATACTAACGTTCTACTCATGCTAACATACTACTCATGCTAACGTACTACTCATCCTAACGTACTTCTCATGCAAACATACTACTCATCCTAACGTACTACTCATCCTAACGTACTACTCATGCTAACGTACTACTCGTGCAAACGTACTACTCGTGCTAACATACTACTCATCCTAATGTACTTCTCATGCTAACGTACTACTCATCCTAACATACTACTCATGCTAACATACTACTCATGCTAACGTACTTCTCATGCTAACGTACTACTCGTGCTAACGTACTACTCATCCTAACATACTACTCATCCTAACGTACTTCTTATGCAAACATACTACTCACGCTAACGTACTACTCATGCAAACGTACTACTCACGCTAACGTACAACTCATGCTAACGTAGTACAACTCACGCTAACGTACTACTCACGCTAACGTACTACTCACGCAAATGTACAACTCACGCTAACGTACTACTCATGCTAACGTACTACTCACGCAAACGTACTACTCAAGCTAACGTACAACTCACGCTAACATACTACTCAAGCCAATGTACAACTCACGCTAACGTACTACTCACGCTAACGTACAACTCACGCTAACGTACTACCCAAGCTAACGTACTACTCATGCTAACGTACTACTCAAGCTAACGTACTACTCACGCTAATGTACTAGTACTACTAAGTTTGACGTATAAATGAATATGTAGTGCGTTCACATTAGATAGTATGACTAGATTGAGTAGGTGAGAAATACCAGGATGTAAACTATTTGGGGACATGTACATATACGGTGTGCACACTAGTCATACTCAACTGTCCCATGATGCATTGGGAGCTGAAATTGATGTCCTGATGGCTTTAAAAAAGATGATATTACTATGGCCCCGCCTACCTATGATTCAGTGTGACATCACTATGGCTCCGCCTCCCTATGATTCAGTCTGATGAATGTTCATTTTAGGCCTTTAAAAAGCCTTTTCTCTCATTGTCAAACACTGTCAAACTACAGTGATGAACAAATACAACACTCACCAACAATACTTCTAGTGATTCCCAGGAGGAAAGCCTGACTCAGCTCAAATAAAGAAGCAGCGTGAGAATCAATAACAAGACTCATGAATGTGAAATTAACGCTGAATAAAGAAGCAGAAATAAAAGATGAGAATGAGAAAGAAAAGCCTGAGGAAACATCAGAGAACACCACTTCCTGTCAGAGGAGCAGGTGAAAGTTGATGTATAATGATAGAGCTGTTGGTGGATAATCACACACAATAGGAGTACTTATTTGGTTTGATGTTCCATTAGACATCACACTACACACTGTGTGTACTTCCACCTGTAAGCACACGCACACCTGGGAACGCGTCTTTATTTCCACATGACACAGAGGAAGGATTTCACGCTCCCTGAGGAAATGTGTCTGCGATGCTCCCGACTGTGGATGAATATGAAAATGTGAAGTGACACAGCTTTTATTGCTGCTATTTTAACACTCGCCATCCATCACACGCACACACGCACTCAGCAGGAGCCGCGCGTGCACGTTGGGAGAGTGTGTGTGCACGTTGGGAGAGTGTGTGTGCACGTTGGGAGAGTGTGTGTGCACGGTGGGAGAGTGTGTGTGCACGGTGGGAGAGTGTGTGTGCACGTTGGGAGAGTGTGTGTGCACGGTGGGAGAGTGTGCTGACAGTGACAATCACTGACAGTGTGCTGACATTCTTCCTATCTCCTTATGTCCACTTTTCCTTAACCTAGTGATAAGGTCACAGGGTTAAGGAAAAGTGTTAGGAGACTTCCTAAAGGAGTTTAGACAATCAGACGCACCTCCACTAAGTGACATAGTAATAATAATAATAATAATAATAATAATAATAATAAGTGAACTCCACATTTCCTAAAATACACTAAAAGTTCACTTCTAACACTTTCCACTGATATAATATCATAAATCACAGATTTTAATGTAAATCAAAGGAAAAGAGGTTACCATGGCTACCAGGAACTAAAGGTAAACTAAAGAACATCACATAGAGAATGGTTGATCACACTCACCTTCTACTCATTAATCAACATTAATACAAAATAAGGAGGATTTAATGCACCAATACTGCAGAATTAAAAATAAACATTTAAAGATGGTTAATTTAATACTAAAACGTCATCACATGCAGCAGTATTTAACTTTACTAAATACTAACGTGTATTTATCTTGGTGAGTTTGAATCCTGGAAGTTAAATAGATTTTAAAAGGAACTCATTGGTGACAAGAGCTGCTGAGGGCCTCTCACATGGTCCATGAGGGCTACCTGGGGCCCACAAGCCCCATGTTGGGGACCCCTGGTATAGGGGCTCAAAATCACAGTGTAGGGGCCCCTACACTAAACAGTACTGGAGAGACCCCTGGAGTCTGTGGTGGTCTGTCCTACTTTAATGTGATGTGTGCTGAGGATGTGTTTCCTGAAGCTAAACGGGACGCGTGGCGCTTTAATTTGAGCTAACAGGATTGGTGCTGCTGTCATGTGTAGACGTTGGAGTTGATTCTGCAGCTCAGGGAGGAAATCCCAGCATGCACTGCAGCGTGAACAATGATTTGGGTGTGAGAGCTTCAGGCTGAGAAACTATCACAGAACGACTTGAGTAACACACACGTTAACACACACGCTAACACACATGCTAACACCACCAGGAAATAATTATTACACAACCAGAGCAAACAACACATCACAACCACACACACAAATATCTGCAAAATAAAACCAAGAGGTCAAAAACAGACAAAAAAGTCAAATGATGAAATGAGAGAACAGTGATGTGGGATTAGAACCAGCAACCCTCTGATTACAGCTGCTTCATTAACCCTGACTTATCACTGAGACACTGTGTGAACCTGCTGGTGTTCTAAACCAGATGGTGACCGTGTTAACTGGTGACTGAGACTGACTGTTAGCTAGTCATCAGTTAACACAGACACCAGTTTGATCAGAACAGCAGTGAATCTGGACCTGCTGATGGAGTTATACTGGTTATGCTGGTTATACTGGTTATACTAGTTATACAGGTTATGTTGGTTATACTGACCATACTTATTATACTGGTGATACTGGTTATAGTGTTTATAATAATTATACTGGTTATACTGATTATTCTAGTTATACTGGTTATATTAGTTATACTGATTACATTGGTTATAATAGTTATACTGGTTCTACTAGTTATATTGGTCATACTTGTTATACTAGTTAGTACTGGTTACACTAGTTATACTGGTTATACTGATTCTGTTGGTTATACTGACGATACTTATTATACTGGTGATACTGGTTATAGTGTTTATAATAATTATACTGGTTATACTAGATATATTAGTCATACTTGTTATACTGCTTATACTGGTTAGTACCAGTTATACTAGTTATATTGGTTCGTACTGGTTTATACAAATTATACTGGTATATTTGAAGTCAGCCTGCAACAGAGGGTTGGAAGGTAGTGTGGACCAGGCCAGTGAAGCTACACTATTGTGTCTGCACACAACCACAATCATCCCCCTCCTCTTAGCCTTTCACACCCCGAAGTCCATCATCCTCTCAGCTCCTCCCCTGGAGATCTGACTACCTACACTTCTTTGAACACCATCCGTCTGATGTAGAGGCTTGGAAATAGTAAGCATATGTTGAGTAAAAATAGACACCCCTACAATCCTTATTTATCTTATTTAACTATTTTATTTTCACGTAATAACTCATTTGGTTCTTATGCAATCTCTTTTGAGTGAAGTGTAATCCCTACGCTGTCCAGTAGGTGGCACTGATAGAGTAGCTGAGGCACCACAGAGGAAGAACAATCCTCTGTGAAGTAAACGCAGCTGAACGCATGTGTGATCTTTGTTCTTTATCACAGGTTCGTAAACACTAACATTTCACGAATTGTATGCATATTATCTGAGTTCTGATGTGTTTAAGATAATATTGTCAAGTGTGAGTCAAAGAGAAGCAATGTTTGTACAAGGTGTTTGAGTAAATTGTGAACGTGTTATAAGCTAACTTGCTAAGCTAATGGTCAGGTGTAAGGGAAATTACAATGTGGAAAAGGCTAATTCACACCAGTTTTTATTACAAAGAACCACTTGAGTATCAGATTTAAAGACATCTATGAAACGTTTTTCATACAACAGGACAATTACTGAGTTTGATTTGTTACCAAAGGTGCATATTAAGAGTTTATTACCAAATATCAGTAAAGCTATTGTACAACTGTATTAGACACAGAGCAGCCATTTTGAGGAGCTACTGCTGTGCACGTGTTTAGTGAATTATATATTAAACTTAGTGATTTGATTAAAAACATATTTCATAGTTATTGTTAAAAAGATAAATATCTTTACAAGTTTAAAAGATAGAAATATAAATCGAGATAAATAGTGATTCATTTCATAGTGAAAATAAGTAAAATGGGTAAAAAGTATAAATACATTGGGTTAAAAACAATGTACTTTTTGTTCAGTATTTTTGTAACTTTTGAGAAACTGTAATTGTGTAATTATAATATGTGACTAGTATAGCTTTACTAAGCTATGGTCACATGGACTTTGGGACTCTTTAAGGCCATTTAGAACAGAATAAGTATCTGGATTACTGCTGTTATGGATTGTGAAAATATGGAGGAAGAACAATCCTGAACACATGTTGTCTCTATTGTTTATCACAGACTATCTGATTACATCACACACACACATGCTCTCTGAACCCCAGAGGAGCAACACTGACAGAGATGCAGGTTGACTTCTCCATTAGACCACATTATGTACACCTGATAAACTGTGTGTCTGACAAAGCGGTCAGCAACACCGGGGCGAGACCCCTCAACGAGGTGGACTACAGGGCTGCTGTGGACAGCTTTGTCACATGGAGTGAGCTGAACCATCTACAGCGCAATGTGACAAAGACCAAGGAGCTGATTGTGGACCTGAGGAGAACCAAGAGGTCAGTCAGTCCTGTCTCCATCCAGGAGGTCAGTGTGGACATTGTGGAGGAGAACAAATACCTGGGAGTGGTGATTGACAATAAACTGGACTGGGGGAGGAACACTGACTTTTCTGAGATGCTGTGGTCCTTCAACATCTGCAGAAAAACACTGAAGATGTTTAATGAGTCAGTGGTGGTGAGTGTGATCCTCTACGCTGTTGTTTGCTGGAGGAACAGACTGAGGGTCACAGACACCAACAGACTCTACAGACTCATCCACAAGGTCAGTGACGTTGTGGATTAAACTGGACTCTCAGAGAGGAGGAGCCTGTCCAAGGTGAAGACCATCTTGGTCAATGAGTCCCACCCACTCCATGATGTGCTGGTCAGTCACAGAAGAACCTTCAGCACCTTTAGCACCTTCAGCACCTTTAGAACCTTCAGCACCTTTAGAACCTCTAGCACCTTTAGAACCTCTAGCACCTTTAGAACCTTCAGTACCTTTAGAACCTTCAGCACCTTTAGAACCTTTAGAACCTTCAGCACATTTACAAACTTCAGCACCTTTAGAACCTTCAGCACCTTTAGAACCTCTAGCACCTTCAGAACCTTCAGCACCTTTAGAACCTCGAGCACCTTTAGAACCTTCAGCACCTTTAGAACCTCTAGCACCTTCAGAACCTTCAGCACCTTTAGAACCTCTAGCACCTTTAGAACCTTCAGCACCTTTAGAACCTCTAGCACCTTTAGAACCTTCAGCACCTTTAGAACCTCTAGCACCTTTAGAACCTTCAGCACCTTTAGAATCTCTAGCACCTTCAGAACCTTCAGCACCTTTAGAACCTCTAGCACCTTCAGAACCTTCAGCACCTTTAGAACCTTCAGCACCTTTAGAACCTTTAGAACCTTCAGCACATTTACAAACTTCAGCACCTTTAGAACCTTCAGAACATTCAGCACCTTTAGAACCTTCAGCACCTTTAGAACCTTTAGAACCTTCAGCACCAGGCTGATCCAACCACGGTGCTCCACAGAACATCACAGGAAATCATTCCTGTCTGTAGATCAAACTGTATAATTCATCACTGTAACCTCACAGCTTGATTGTTGGAAATATCTAAATCATATTTGTACATTATTATTATTATTATTATTATCTTGTTTTAGTTTTCACTACTGTAATGTGTATGTATTTAATCCTTATTTAATTAACAGTCTTTAACTTAATTATGTAAGTTTTACTTTCTTCTGTTTAGTGTTTATTCTTTTTATTTGTAATATTTTTTGAGGGTAATTTTCCCCCTGATTCTGGTTTTTAGTGCAAATCATCAACAGAGAACCTGTCCTCTATCAGCGTTCTAGTAGAGGATTAATGATGGTGTGTGTATGTTTCCACCACAGAGATGTGACCACACTGGGAGCTCAGAGGGTTCCATAGCCTGGTGACTATAGTACACACACACACACCTTCTGATGGATCAGTTTAATCCAGATTATTACACATAATATTAACACAATAAAAGGTGAATAATAAATAAATGAGTGTTTATTTATATGTATTGGTGTAAACTAGGGAATAATAAAGTTCCAGCAAAAGGAGGTCAAACTTCTCTGTATTTGGTCCCTGAACTAAAATGACCAACTGTCATTTTATTAGTGTAAATATCAGTCGACATGTGTGAATATTTTCTTTGGGTTTAAATTTCAAATCGACAGATTCACATTTTTCAATCATTTGTGAATGAAATTAATTTCACGTGTGTGGATTTATATTCACAAGCTCACATCACATTCCACAACATCTACCTTCATAAGCATGTTCTCCTCTTCTGAGGAGGAGCCTGGAGAGGAGAGGAGAGGAGAGACTCAGGGTCTCACGCTAACATGCAGTAGTACGGTCTGTGTTTTATTGATGAGAGCGTCCATTAAACACAGACAGTGATGACGGCTGTCAGAGAACCAACAAGAGCTTAGCACGTAGCCACCGGACCAACATGTATGGTTTGCTTAGCACGTGTATGGCTAGCTTAGCACGTAACCACCAGACCAACATGTATGGTTAGCTTAGCACGTAGCCACCGGACCAACATGTATGGTTTGCTTAGCACGTGTATGGCTAGCTTAGCATGTAGCCACCAGACCAACATGTATGGTTAGCTTAGCACGTAGCCACCAGACCAACATGTATGGTTAGCTTAGCACTGTAACTCTAAATGGAGGTCACCAAGTTCTCCTAGTCTACCATTGTCTTTATTTGCTAGTCTTGGGAAGCCTTCTACCTTCTTGTAGGAGGACGTCCTCAATTACCTCCGGGGAGCCAAAACACTCTTCAAGGTGCTGCCAGACCATTTCACACCTGCAGAGGGATTGAAGGTGTTTACAGCACGGATCCTTTTTATCTGTTCTGGAGATTTTGTTCCTAACCATTTTGTGAGCAGGTCCAGTTCTTCTCTAGCTGACAGATTTAAGTCTTTAGTTGTCCCAACAAATGAGCCTTTCCATGCCCAATAGTTCTCAGGCTTGTCGTCAAAATGCAGTAAGCCAGTACTGACTAACCCTAACCCAAAGTCCTTCTGTTCACTAACCAAACCACTGGAACCAGATGTTCTCCACCTCTGACCCTGGTTTTAAAGGAAGGAGATTTCTTCCTATAAATAAGAGGGAGTTTTTTTCTTCCCACTGTCGCTAAATGTTTGTTTATGTGAATCTTGTCTCAGCTATACGGCACAGTGCCAGATTACGTTAGCTCTACCGATATATACATTAGCATTATGTCGCTGTTTGTAATAATAATGCCGGTGATTCCACTGTTGACAGAGGCTGTATTACCTCCACCACATGCTCTGCCACCAGTCTCCTCACTTCTCTTGTTTCTAGTAGCACGGCAGACGGAGAGAAACTTCATTTCTGCTGCTGTGTGTGACTCTTTTCCACACTTTTGTCCTCTGCTCTCTGTCTCTTCTCCGTGCCTGCATCTCCCTCCACATATCCAGTCCAACATATATGGTTAGCTTAGCACGTAGCCACCAGTCCCACATGTTTGGTTAGCTAAGCACGTAACCACCAGTCCCACATGTTTGGGATAGCTTAGCACATAGCCACCAGTCAACATGTATGTTTAGCTTAGCACGTGGCCAATAGTACCACATGTTTGGTTAGCTTAGCACGTAGCCCCCAGTCAACATGTATGGTTAGCTTTGCACATAGCAAACAGTTCCACGTTTGATCAGCTTAGCACGTAACCACCAGTTCCACATGTTTGGGACAGCTTTATCCTTCAACTCTCACATAAAACAAACTTCAAGAACTGCCTTCTTTCATCTCCGTAACATTTATTTATTTATTTATTTATTCAGTTTATTTCCGACATGGTTACATTCCCTTTTTTTTTTTTTTTTTTTACATTCTTTTGTACATGCCGAAAAAGGAGACGAGAGAAGCAGTTTGCTTATCTCGGTCCCGTCCCCCATCACAAATTTACATGGGTTTACATGTCTCTCTGGTCAAACATTCTTGAGTTGTTCTGAACAGTCCTTTCTTGTGTATTCTCATCTGTAGTCAGTGTTGTCTTGTTTTTATTCCTCTTCCTCTCTATCGTTGTTCGTGTTGGCCTTGTTCCCTGCCAGACGTTGTTAGCATTCCTCCAGTTCAAGAACAGTTCCTCTTTCGAAGTTTTTTTTTTTTTTTTTTCCCTTTTCATCCATAATGTCACCACTTGGGAATGTCTCTTTTGGACACACAAGTTTGCAGCTTGTTTTGTCTCTACATGAAGGTTAATCCAGCTGTTGTTAGTTCTATTGGCAGTGTTGTATTTTCCACTGTTAGATTTAACTTGTATAAACACATTATTATATCTTAGTTCATAAGCAAGGTAGTAATTTCATTGTACAGGAAAAGTGTTTCTAACTGCACATATGACAATAAACACTTTGAATTTAAATTTAATGTAATCCTTAATCACCCCACCACCTAGCAATTGAAATGAATAAATGACAGACCTTTTTTACTCTTGGTTTTCACATTTAATTCAGTCTCCGTAAAATAATCACAGTGAGTTTTGTTTCCAGTGTTTATATAGATCTGGGTCCATATCCATGATTACCATCAGTAATGTTGTTGTTTAGGTGGATCCTTCGTATTTTCCCAAGTCTTCCATCGTTTTGATGAGGATTGGTTTTCCGTCTTCTTCTCCCAGTGGTGTGATGTAAATCCTGCAGTTTCTTGTCCAAGTCTTCACAATTTTTCCTCCTTTTTTATTTGGCGTGCCTTCCATGCAATGCTTGCATTTTGTTTTGTCAGGTTTTCATTGATGTACAGCTTCGTTCCCTTGTGTTTATTTCCTTGCTTCAGTAGTTCTCCTTTGAATTTCATATTCGTGAAGGTTATTTTTACAGCTCTGTTATCATTTTTCTTTGGCAGGAGATGGCAGGAGTTGATGTTGTCAGGGTTCAGAACAATGTCCTTCGACTCCAGGTAGTCAATGACCTGTTGTTCAATCGATTTTGTTTCCTCGTCACTCGCGTAACTCCTGGGTTTTATCTTTAGGCCTGTGATGATGACATCTTTCTCTCTTTCCTTTTGTTCCAGCTGTTCAACCCTGGCGTTCAACAATTTTATCTCTTCAGCATTTCTTTCATTCTTTTCTTTCAGTACCTTTGCTTCGCTTTGTAGGTTTTCCAGTGAGCTTTCCAGCGTCTTTTCCAACGACTTTATCTCGGCAGATAGGTTTCGTAGACCCTCGCATATCATTTCCTTGACCTCTTCCAAACCCGAATTGGGTTCTGAAGGGCCTCCCTGCGGTTTTTTTCACCATTTTCCTTCAGTCTTGGGCCCAATTTTTCAGGCTGTTCAGCTGTAGCCAGCTGTAGCCAAGGTCGTGTTATCGGAGCAAATGAAAAACATGTCTGCTCTCTCCAAAGACCAGAGACAAATTCTAAAATCAGATCTATCCTGTCTCAGAGCGACGCCGAAAAGCTAGTCCATGCTTTTGTTACCTCTAGACTGGATTATTGTAATTCTCTTTTAGCAGGCTGCCCGAGCAAGTCGCTTAAGACACTTCAGGTGGTTCAAAATGCTGCAGCACGTGTACTGACTAAAACTAGGAGAAGAGATCACATTACTCCTGTATTAGCCTCTCTGCATTGGCTTCCCATAAAATATAGAATAGAATTCAAGATTCTTCTTCTCACTTATAAAGCCCTAAATGGACAGGCACCAGTCTATCTCAAGGAGCTTGTAGTGCCATACAATCCCCCCAGAACACTACGCTCTCAAAATGCTGGACTACTCATTGTTCCATTTGTCTCTAGAAGTAGTATAGGAGGAAGAGCTTTCAGTTATCAGGCCCCACTTCTCTGCAACCATCTACCAACCACGGTTCGGGGGGCAGACACCCTCTCTACCTTTAAAGGGATAGTTCGCCTATTTAAGACATGACGTTGTATGCAATCCTCACCAGCAATATAGTGCATACACATTGTTTCACTCAGTGGTCACCTCCCTGGTCCGAGTTCTGGCCGTTTGAAGTTGGTCAAGAAAGTAGTCCCGGTTAGTGTCCGGGGCCACAAAACTGTGCGTTTTTAATAGAAAAAAAGATATGCGTTTGAAAGCTTGATTCATTTACATCACAAAACCGCCCACAAAAAAAATTCATACCTCCAGTTTTAATCGACACTATTTTCTCTTCCGTTTCCATCAATCCGCGCTGCCGTCAACGTCATCGGTGCGCCTAATCCCATCAGCTGTTGATAGCGCGACTCGCGGACAACATGTCTGACTCCGCCGATGGCAACCAGCCAGAGGGTTTTTTTCTATTAAAAACGCACAGTTTTGTGGCCCCGGAAACTTACCGGGACTACTTTCTTGACCAACTTCAAACGGCCAGAACTCGGACCAGGGAGGTGACCACTGAGTGAAACAATGTGTATGCACTATATTGCTGGTGAGGATTGCATACAACGTCATGTCTTAAATAGGCGAACTATCCCTTTAAGGTTAGGCTCAAAACATTCCTCTTTGATAAAGCTTTTAGTTAGGAACCAGCTCATAGCTCATAGTTAAGATGCAATAGGCATAGACTGCCGGGGGGGTCTGGCATGCTCGGTTGGAGAGAGGTTGGAGAGGGCGTTAAGAGAGAGGTCATTTAGGTTAGAGAGGGACCGGAGAGGGTCCCATTCCTCTCTCTAACACTCCCTCTATGTCTGCTTCTTCCCTTGTGTGTTTGCTCCTGTTCTCCTTCTGGCTTTTGTCTTGCAGGTCCGTGGGATCCTCAGTGTGGAGTTACAGAGTCTCAACAACTCTGTCTCCACCCTTTCCTCTGCACACACCCAACACAGCATAACGTGGATGGCTGTTCATCATAGGAATGGGATCCACACAAGGTTCCTGCTGCTTAACAGAAGATTTTCCTTGCCGCCATGATGAATTCATGTTGGGTGTGGGATACATATGTATGTGTATATACGTATATATGCATATGTGTGTATCCATAAAATGAAGAGTCCGTCCTTAAGACTGCTCTACTGTAAAGTGTCTTGAGATACCATTGGTTATGATTTGGCGCTATACAAATAAAAGATTGATTGATTGATTGATTGATTGATTGATTGAGCTTAGCGCATAGCCACCAGTCAACATGTTTGGGATAGCTTAGCACGTAGCCACCAGTCAACATGTTTGGTTAGCTTAGCACGTAGCCACCATTCCATATATTTGGTTAGCTTGGCACGTAGCCACCATTCCACATATTTGATTAGCTTAGTACGTAGACACCATTCCACATATTTGATTAGCTTAGTACGTAGCCACCATTCCACATGTTTGGTTAGCTTAGCACGTAGCCAACATTCCACATATTTGGTTAGCTTAGTACGTAGCCACCATTCCACATATTTGATTAGCTTAGTACGTAGCCACCATTCCACATGTTTGGTTAGCTTAGCACGTAGCCACCATTCCACATATTTGATTAGCTTAGTACGTAGCCACCATTCCACATGTTTGGTTAGCTTAGCACGTAGCCAACATTCCACATATTTGGTTAGCTTAGTACGTAGCCACCATTCCACATGTTTGATTAGCTTAGTACGTAGCCACCATTCCACATGTTTGGTTAGCTTAGCACGTAGCCACCAGTCAACATGTTTGGGATAGCTTAGCACGTAGCCACCAGTCAACTTGTTTGATTAGCTTAGCACGTAGCCACCATTCCATATATTTGGTTAGTTTAACACGTAGCCACCATTCCATATATTTGGTTAGCTTAGCGCTTAGCCACCATTCCACATATTTGGTTAGCTTAGTACGTAGCAACCATTCCACATGTTTGGTTAGCTTAGCACGTAGCCACATGTTTGGTTAGCTTAGCACGTATCAGCGCTGGCTGAGCGGATCATTGGTTAAAGCTGTTTTCTGGCGCTGACGATGATAGTGTGGAGCTACGTTAGCAATACTGCTAACAAGAGGTTTGAAGCTATAGAGACAAAGCAGTGATGTGTGTAAATGAGGCGCTAACAGCAGGAGCTAACAGCAGCTACCACTCAGCGCTCCTTTCATCACAAATACTCATTACCTGTGTTGTTAGACTCATTTTCTGTGTTTCTGAAGTTGTTTTGAGTTTGTCGTCCTTTCATCTAGTGATGGTGATGATGATGTTGATGTTGATGATGGTGCTACAGCAGCATCTCCTGCAGAAACAAGTGCAGCCAAACCATCTGATATGAACATGACAGAAGTTGTTTTGCATTCTGTTATAAATAAAATGTATCTATAAATGTTTGTTACATCAGTGATGACAATGTTGATCATTACCTCATTTAATGTTTAATTAAAATATATCTATGATCATATTTAAGTAACAGTGACTTGATAATATATATATATATATTTGTTTATTTTTAAGGAAAAAGAACAAAGAAGAGGTCCAGCCAAGGCTCTCCAAGAGAGGTGGAGCAGCTTATCCTACAGACCTTCAGGAGACCTCCTCCTCACCACCAGCTCTGACTGAGGATGAGATGTTTTTCAGAGACCTGCTTCCTATCCTGTAAAAAGTGTCACCAGAATTTAGGGAACGTTAAATCTCAAAGTTATAAACTTCTTGATTATCATCCGGTAACACTAAATTTGGAAAATATTAATGAGGTTTTTGATTGGTCTGGATGGGCTGGGGTGGGCGGGACTCTTTGCATGGCAGGAACCACATTGTGAATAGTTGTTTATACTAGTTTGTTTATTATGTAAGTTTTATAATATTGAAGTAAATAGTTTGTTTAAAATTGAGGTATTATGTTAATGTACATGTGTTCTTTCAGAATTGTTGATTAAAAACACATTTTAAAGTGTACTTTTGCTTTCTTTTTAATTTCTATCAATGCATATTAACAGCTATGTGTACATCACATCAAGGTTATATATTTTGTTCATACAAAAATATATTGTTTCCTCATATTGATTCTCTGTGAGACTGTCATGGGGCTAACCCAAGACTAGGGTGATGTATGCTGCACCCAGCTTCTACTCACAACTAAAGACACTTCTATTATTTTCAACATCATGCCGTCAGATAGATGGTGTTCTTTTTAATGAGTTGAGTCTGTTTTGCTATACTTGCTTTTTGAACTTTTTCTTCCCTGTCAATGAGTGCAAAGTGGCACTTAGCATTAGCAACATAGCTGCTAACAAGATAAACTAGCAGGTGTTTTAATTACAATACATGGGTGCACAGAACTCAGGAGATAAACTCTACTACACTTAAAAACAACAGACATTGTGTAGTTTAGAGAGTTTTATTGGGACAGTTATAATGTGTTACCTGTTGTGTGTGTAGCTCCTCCTGCTGCTGTGACCAAACCTGAGTGGGAGGGTCCATGATTGAAGTAGAGAGGGGTAACTTGGATCATACCATTGGTAAACTGGAACCAGGGGTATTTGGGGTTAAATGTTTATGCTTAGTGGAAGCCTTAAAATAAATTCATAGTTTTAATCCATAAATGCCTGCAGGGGTTATATGTATAAATATAGTTAATATTAACATAATTTCAAAATAGGATAATTATTAAAAGTGTTAGTTATTTTTGTAACTGACTAACATTTGCTTTGTCTTGTAGGAGGAGCTTGCAGTATATATTTAGGGGATGGCTGAAGCTCCTCTAAAGGGCAGTTGGGCCTGGAGTGAGCAGCATGTTCCAGGACATCATAGCAGACGCCTGTTCAATGCCTCGTTTTTTGCTATTCAAGTTTATTTAAGTTTGGGGTTACTTTTTGATAGTTTGTCCAATTCTACATTAGTTTTGTGTTATTTTTGTATCTCTAATTTTTTCTGCATTTACCAGCACGGTTTTGGCACTTCTGCACCAGCACTTTGTGGTTCACTGGAAAATAAAAGGGTTAAATGAGAAGACTGACTCCGCCTCCTGCCTTCACCACAAGCCTCCAATGCTTACAGAGACCTTTAATGCCTTAAATTAATTTCAGTGGTGAGGTTTCTTGGATTATTTCTTTCTGGTTAAAAATGAAGCTGACAGACGCCAAGATGGCGCCGCGGATGGTCGCCTCGGTACTGCGCTCTCTTGTAGTTGTTATGTTTTTCTTCTTTTTTGTAGTTTCTTGCTCCCCTTCTCTGGTCTCTTTCACCAGAGAAGAACTAATAAACATAGGACAGTCCTCTGCTGATCTTTTTTCACCGGTTCTCATTGAACCAGAAAGTTATGCAGAGATTCTCACCAGAGGAGCAGCAGCTCTCTACATCTACCAGACTTTCAGCTCCTCAGAGCGGACCACGTAAAAGAGCTGTGGGAAGACGAGGGGAGGTGGAATATGCTTTTACATTAACCAAGGTTGGTGTACAGATGTTACAGTGTTGAAACAGACGTGTAGCCATAATCTGGAGAGTTTTTTTATAAACTGTAAACCGTTTTATTCTCCTCGTTTGTTATGGTCTGTGTTTACATCCCACCTCAGGCTAGTGTAACAGAGGCGTTACAGCACCTGGTCGACCAGATAACAGACGTGGAGAAACAACATCCAGACTCTTTGCTAATCATTCTAGAGGATTTTAACAGAGCAAATCTAACCCATGAACTCCCTAAATACAGACAACATATAAAGTGTCCCACCAGGGGTGCTAACACACTGGACCACTGCTACACTGTAATAAAGGATTCATATCACTCTGTTCCCCGTGCAGCTTTGGGGCTCTCTGATCACTGTCTGATTCACCTCATCCTGACCTACAGGCAGAAGTTTAAATCTGCTAAACCTGTAGTAAGGACTGTAAAGAGGTGGACAGAGGGGGAGGAGTTACAGGACTGCTTTGACTGCACTGATTGGAGTGTTTTTGAAGCTGCATCAGACTTAGATGAACTGACTGACACTGTGACATCTTACATCAGCTTCTGTGAGAACATGTGTGTGCAGACCAGGACCTTCTGCACATACAACAACAACAAACCCTGGTTCACATTTCAACTCAGGATGCTGCGTCAGGCTAAGGAGGAAGCCTACAGGAGTGGGGATTGGGTCCTGTTTAAGCAGACTAAGTACACACTATCCAAGGAGATCAGAGTAGACAAGAGGTGCTACACTGAGAAGCTAGAACAAAGCTTCTCAAACAAAGTCCCTTCAGAAGTGTGGAAAGGCCTGCGTGAGGTCACTAACTACAGGAAACCCTCCCCCCACCCTGTAGGTAACAAAAGACTGGCTGAAGACCTGAATAGCTTTTACTGCAGGTTTTCTCACCCACCCCCGAGCTCATTAGCATCAGCCCATCACCTGGACTCTGCCCTTCCTGCTCCCCCCACTTCCCCCCCACCGCACCCTCTGACCCCCCACCTGCCCTGAAGATCATTGAAAGAGATGTGTGCCAGCTGTTCAAGAGACAAAAGATCAAAAAGGCTCCAGGACCAGACGGAGTATCTCCTTCCTGTCTGAAAGCCTGTGCTGAGCAGCTGGTCCACATCTTCACATGGATCTTCAACACATCACTGGAGCTGTGTGAAGTACCTCCTGCTTCTAAAGCTCCAGCATCATCTCAGTCCCAAAGAAAGCTGCCATCACAGGATCAATGACTATCGACCCATTGCTCTGACGTCCATAGTCATGAAGTCCTTTGAGAGGCTGGTACTGAGCCACCTGAAGGACATCACAGACCCCTGCTGGACCCCCTGCAGTTTGCCTATCGGGCAAACAGGTCTGTAGAGGATGTAGTCAACATGAGACTGAACTACATCCTCCATCACCTCGACTCCTCAGGGACCTACGCTAGGATTATGTGGCCACACCAGCCTGTCATTGCCCGATCCCGTTAGATCTCGGAAGCTAAGCATGTCTGGGCCTGGTTAGTAGTTGGATGGGTAGACCACTGAGAATTCCAGGTGCCACAGTGGGGTGGCATCTGGGGTGGGGTCATTGTGTCCTTGGGCAAGGCACTTCACCTACATTGCCTAGTATAAATGTAGTGTGTGAGTGAGTGTTGGTGGTGGTCGGAGGGGCCGATGGTTCACTATGGCAGCCTCGCTTCTGTCAGTCTGCCCCAGGGCAGCTGTGGCTACAATAGTAGCTTACCACCACTAAGTGTGGAGTGAAAGAATAATGCCTTAATTCTGTAAAGCGACTTGGAGTGTCTATGATAAAGCTCTATATAAAATTGATGCATTATTATTATTATTATTATTATTATCCTGTTTGTGGATTTCAGCTCTGCGTTCAACACCATCATCCTGGACATCCTTCACCAGAAACTCACCCAGCTCACAGTACCGGCCTCCACCTGTCAGTGGATCACCAACTTCCTGTCTGACAGGAAGCAGCAAGTAAGGCTGGGAAGCATCACATCCAGCACCCGGTCACTCAGCACTGGCGCCCCTCAGGGGTGTGTTCTCTACCCACTGCTATTCTCCCTCTACACCAATGACTGCACCTCAGGGGACCCCTCTGTGAAACTCCTGAAGTTTGCAGACGACACCACCATCATCGGTCTCATCAGGGATGGGGACGAGTCTGCCTTCAGACGGAGGTGGAACAGCTGGATCTCTGGTGCAGTCAGAAACATCTGGAACTGAACCCACTCAAGACTGTGGAGATGACAGTGGACTTCAGGAGAAATCCCCCCCCACTCACCCCCCTTACCATTCTGAATAGCAAAATGGCCACCATGGACTCCTTCAGGTTCCTGGGATCCACAATCTCACAGGACCTGAAGTGGACCTCCCACATAGACACAACCAGGAAAAAGGCACAGTAGAGGATGTACTTCCTGCGTCAGCTGAGGAAGTTCAACCTGCCCCAGGAGCTGCTGATCCATAGTAATGTGTTTGTACAAGAAAGGGTTAAATCTAACAGTGGAAAATACAACACTGCCAATAGAACTAACAACAGCTGGATTAACCTTGATGTAGAGACAAAACAAGCTGCAAATTTGTGTGTCCAAAAGAGACATTCCCGAGTGTTGACGTCATGGATGGAAAGGCAAAAACCTTTCGAACAACTTCGAAAGAAGATGAACTGTTCTTGAACTGGAGGAATGCAAACAACGTCTGGCAGGGAACAAGGCCAACACGAACAATGATAGAGAGGAGGAATAAAAAAAAAAGACAACACTGACTACAGATGAGAATAAATCCTACACAAACAAGGACTGTTCAGAACAACCTAAGAATGTTTGACCAGAGAGACAAGCTTTGATGTAAGTTTTCGGTGTACAAAACAGGGGACGGGACCGAGATAAGAAAACTGCTTCTCTCGTCTCCTTTTTCGGCATGAACAAAAAAAAAAAAAAAAAAAAAAAAAAAAAGTGAACGTAACCATGTCAGAAATAAACTGAATAAATAAATTAATTAATTAATTTAAAAAATGGTGGATCACATCATGCTTAGCACCGAGCTGTGGTCAAAAGTCTGCAAAGTTGTTTTAACATCAACTCACAATGTTTCACATTTTCAGATGTCTGTAAATTTCAGTTAAATCTCAGGCTTCAGTTATTCTGTGTGAATGTGCTACGTTGGGGGGTCATTTATTTATTACATGTGGACCCTAGATAAAACTAATCCTGTGCAAAGGGCTAATGTCTGCTAATGTGTGTAAATGTCTGCTAATGTGTGTAAATATGTGTAAATGTGTGTAAATATGTGTAAGTGTGTAAAAACATGTAACTATGTGTAAATATGTATAAATGTCTGTTAATGAGTGTAAATATGTGTAAAATATATAAATATGTGTAAAATATATAACTATGTGTAAATATGTGTCAATGTGTAAATATGTACAAAAAGTGTAACTATGTGTAAATATGTATAAATGTGTGTAAATGTCTGTTAATGAGTGTAAATATGTGTAAAATATATAAATATGTGTAAAATATATAACTATGTGTAAATATGTGTCAATGTGTAAATATGTACAAAAAGTGTAACTATGTGTAAATATGTATAAATGTGTGTAAATGTCTGTTAATGAGTGTAAATATGTGTAAAATATATAAATATGTGTAAAATATATAAATATGTGTAAAATATATAACTATGTGTAAATATGTGTCAATGTGTAAATATGTACAAAAAGTGTAACTATGTGTAAATATGTATAAATGTGTGTAGATGCGTGTAAGTATGTGTAAATGTGTGTAAAAATATGTAAATATGTGTACATATATGTAAACGTGTGTAGATGTGTGTAAATGTGTAACTATGTGTTAATGTGTGTAAATATGTATAAATGTGTGTAAAAATATGTTAATATGTGTAAATGTGTGTAAAATGTAATAAAAATGTGTAAATATGTGTAAATGTTTGTAAAATATGTACATATGTGTTAATGTGTGTAAATATGTGTCGATGTGTGTAAATATGTGTCAGTGTGTGTAAATATGTAATAAAAAATGTGTAAATATGTAATAAAAAATGTGTAAGTATGTGTAAATGTTTGTAAAATGTGTAAGTATGTGTTAATGTGTGTAAATATGTATAAATGTGTGTAAATATGTGTCAGTGTGTGTAAAAATGTAATAAAAAATGTGTAACTGTGTGTAAATGTTTGTAAAATGTGTAACTATGTGTTAATGTGTGTAAATATGTATAAATGTGTGTAAATATGTATAAATGTGTGTACATGTGTGTAAATATGTATAAATGTGTGTAAATATGTATAAATGTGTGTACATGTGTGTAAATATGTATAAATGTGTTGTAAATATGTATAAATGGTGTGTACATGTGTGTAACTATGTATAACTGTGTGTACATGTGTGGTAAATATGTATAAATGTGTGTAAATATGTATAAATGTGTGTACATGTGTGTAAATATGTATAAATGTGTGTACATGTGTGTAAAAATATTTATAAATATGTGTTGATATGTGTCAATGTGTGTAAAAATGTAATTAAAAAATGTGTAAGTATGTGTAAATGTTTGTAAAATGTGTAACTATGTGTTAATGTGTGTAAATATGTATAAATGTGTGTCAATGTGTGTAAAACTATGTTAATGTATAAATAATGTGGAATGTTTGTAAAATGTGTAACTGTTAATGTGTATAAATATGTATACATGTGTGTCGATATGTGTCAATGTGTGTAACTTTGTATAAATGTGTGTTAATGTGTGTAAATGTATAAATATTTGTGACATGTGTGTAAAAATATGTAAATATGTGTAAATGTTTGTAAAATGTGTAACTGTGTTAATGTGTGTAAATATGTATTAATGTGTGTACATGTGTGTAAATATGTATTAATGTGTGTACATGTGTGTAAATATGTATTAATGTGTGCAGATGTGTGTAAAAATATGTGTAAATATGTAATAAAAAAATGTAAATGTTTGTAAAATGTGTAACTATGTGTTAATGTGTGTAAATATGTATTAACGTGTGTAGATGTGTGTAAAAATATGTTAATATGTGTAAATGTAGACGTGTGGTAGGACACGACCAACGTGTGATTTATAAACATTGGTATCTGACCAATCACAACGCACCAATACATGGCTGATATTGATCGTCATTAACATGTTACGCCCTCAAATATTCCTGGTCCTGAGGCCCCGCCCACTGAGGTCAAACACACTGGTAAAGAAACAAACATTTATGAGATAAAATCATCATCATCATCATCATCATCATCATCATCATCATCACAGCTGAGATGAAGAAGAACAAAGTAGTGTGAAAACATTTAAACGATCTGTAGAAGATAATAACAGAGTTTAAATATTGGAACAGACTCAGACTGAGGGTTGGATTAAATTATTAATAATTATAAATGATGGATCCACAGCCTAAATCCTGCTATTTGATCAAAACGTTTATATTTAGAGTCAGACTGGCAGCACAATATGTTTATCTATGTGTGTTTATCTATGTGTGTATATCTGTGTGTGTTTATCTGTGTATATCTATGTGTGTATATCTCTGTGTGTGTTTATCTGTGTGTGTATATCTGTGTGTGTACATCTATGTGTGTACATCTATGTGTGTTTATCTGTGTGTATATCTATGTGTGTTTATCTGTGTATATCTATGTGTGTATATCTCTGTGTGTGTTTATCTGTGTGTGTATATCTATGTGTGTATATCTGTGTGTGTACATCTATGTGTGTACATCTATGTGTGTTTATCTGTGTGTATATCTATGTGTGTTTATCTGTGTATATCTATGTGTGTATATCTCTGTGTGTGTTTATCTGTGTGTGTATATCTATGTGTGTATATCTGTGTGTGTTTATCTGTGTGTGTTTATCTGTGTGTGTGTGTATATCTATGTGTGTATATCTATGTTGTAGACCTCAGACATAGAACTACACTGCCCCCCAGTGCCCAGAGAAGGAAAGACAAGAACAAAGCAGTAAAACTCATGAACTCCCAGAGAAGGAACATCTGATCAGTTCCTGCAGCAGCTACTGATGATCAATGGAAGATCAATAATCTAATAATTGGCATGTCATTAAATCGATTCTGTTCATAACTTTTATGGACAGAATTTCTAGGCGCAGTCAGGGCGTTGAGGGGTCCGGTTCGGGGGCCTCAGTATTGCATCACTGCTTTTTGCAGATGATGTGGTCCTGTTGGCTCCAACATACCGTGACCTTCAACTCTCACTGAATCGGTTCGCAGCTGGAATGAGAATCAGCACCTCCAAATCCGAGTCCATGGTTCTGCCCCAGGTGGAGGAGTTTAAGTACCTCAGGGTCTTGTTCACTAGTGAGGGAAGGATGGAGCGAGAGATCTACAGGCGGATTGGTGCGGCGTCTGCAGTGATGCAGAGTCTGCACCAGTCCGTCATTGTAAAAAGGGAGCTGAGCCAAAAAGCGAAGCTCTCTATTTACAGGTCGGTCTACGTTCCAACCCTCACCTATGGTCATGAACTTTGGGTCATGACCGAAAGAACAAGATCACGGGTACAAGCGGCCGAAATGAGTTTCCTCCGTAGGGTGGCTGGGCTCTCCCTTAGAGATAGGGTGAGAAGCTCAGTCATTCGGGAGGGGCTCAAAGTAGAGTCGCTGCTCCTCCGCATCGAGAAGAGCCAGATGAGGTGGCTCGGGCACCTAATTAGGATGCCCCCTGAACGCCTCCCTAGTGAGGCGTTCAGGGGGCATCCCTCCGGAAGGAGGCCCCGGGGAAGACCCAGGACACGCTGGAGAGACTATGTCTCTCGGCTGGCCTGGGAACGTCTCGGGGTCCCCCCGGAAGAGCTGGAGGAAGTGGCCGGGGAGAGGGAAGTCTGGGCCTCCCTACTGAGGATGCTGCCCCCGCGACCCGGAAACGGCTAAGCGGGAGAAGATGAATGGATGGATGTCATTAAATCAAGACTTCAATAATCAGAAAGTAATCTGATTACCCAGCCCTACTGTCAGTAAATACTGACATTTCTCTGATAAAACACAATAATAATAAAATACAAAGTGGGTTTTATTTATTAACCAACAGATTGTTTATTATTTCCTGTCTTTAAAGCCGTATGTTACAGATCTACATCATTATATCCTGGATTAACCTCCGTTAGCGGGATTACACTAATTAAACATTCCCTGTCAGAGAGAAGCTGTCCTACGATGGTTGATAACAACACGCTAATTAAAGCCAAATGTTTTCAGCCACGCTATGTGCGCAATTACATGAAAGGGGTGGAGCTAGCCTCACAGACACCACTCAGGGCCATGCTCTCCCACCACCCCGCGCACACAGAAAGACAGACACACACGTCCGCACACACGCAGAGACAGACTGTAATACACACATAGTTTGATGAACCCTCTGATTACAGCAGAATCTACTCTTTATAGAAGCTCAGAGTCACAAACATCACCATAGGAACACACACTTCATTAGTGACGCTGTCAATCAATGCTCACTGAGGGCTGTGATTGGAGGAAACCCAACTCCCTCCCCTCAACTTTTATAAGGAGGGGCGGGGGTCCAGCAGTGAAAGTTGATGACGCAGGGGAAGTATACATACTGTACTAATGAACAGACTTATGCGAGAAAACTTAAAGAATGGACTTGTAGAGTGAACAAACACAGACTTTACATACTGTACTCGTTGTTCTGTGACAAAGCAAACGTCCTGTCATTGTTGTGTGACGTATGTGCGCTCCACTGTAAACATCAAAGAAAATAATATGTATCATTGAGTAGATGTCATTGTTGTAAATATTAATTATTCTGTAAACCAATAAAACATTTGGTGATAAATTAAAAAATTCTGAACAGATTTTATGAACATTTTATGTTTAACAATAATAAAATATTTTATATCAAAATAAGGTATTTGAATTCTTACTTAATAATTATTTTTATTAGGTACTGAATTCATAATAATTGTTAAACAAAAAAAAAGAATAAAAATAAGCTAAAAAACGAATTAATAAATAATTCAGGATAGATTTAGGCTCACAAACAAGAAGAATAATATCAATAACTCTGATAAAAGTAATTCTCCGTTTTAAATAAATACATTCTTAATAATTACATGTTTTAGGTATTACATTTTTAAAGAAAAACAAAATTCTGTCCTGAAAATATTTTCTTTAGAATCTGCACCACTTCAGGTATGAAATTAAACTCCTAATCTAATGCACTATTATTATTATTATTATTATTATTATGTTCAATGTATTTTTGTAACTTACTCCTCCGTCGTCATCTTTAAAATCAAGCGCTTGTTTGAAGTGCATGCTGGGAAATGTGGCTGACGGAGTACGCACAGATCTCCTCTGATGCATGCTGGGTAAAATGGGCGTGGCAAGTTCTCATCCAGGGATTTACAGCAGACTTGCTGAGAAGCAGACTTTGAATTTGAACAGGACTTGGGCTGTGATGACGTTTCACGAGAACAAGTCTGTACAACTTACTGTCCAGATGAATCTGTGTCAGCAAAATTCAGTTGTAATAGCAGCGTTCATCCCTTAGAGGGCAGTATACCAGACATTTTACAATTAAATACGCAAAATTAAAATACTTTTACTAAAATGTGAGAAGTGGGACTAGGATCATTAAACAACACTACTTCATAACTTATTCAGTACCATCTGTTTTAGAGCATTTTGACTGATTTCTTAAAGACCCACACAATATTTTCTAATATGACAATCTGAATTCTGACACTAGATTCTGAAAGACTAGTCTCTAATTTCATCAGAAAAAATAATTTTGTTTCTTGCTCATTTCGTTCTTTCGTATTCTGAAAAAATCTATTAGTGACTTTGAAACAATTTTTATTTGCTTTAGTGACACCTCAACATTAGTTTCTTTCTATAAAACTACAAAAACCAGGTTTTTGATGGCAACATTATTATTATTTTACTTTCTATGTCAGAGTTGAATGGATTTCTTACTGTATTTTGGCGTTCCTCCAAGTCTCTCCCCCCGTCATTCTCCACACACACAACTTCCTCCTCCTCCCAGACATGCTGAGTTTCTGTTTTTGATGGTTTTCTCTCACCATCACCACACTCTCAATAGTCCACTTAGTTCCACACATGCTCTGGTTGAGTATGAGCTGCTGTGAACTGGTGGGAACTTCAGCATCAACTCTATAGCACCATTTTCTGTCTCATAAACTCCTTTCCTCTCCCTCTGAGCTCTGCCCATCACAGGTGACTATTGGTCCTCCTAATTGTCAATCATTCTGGTGATATGTATATGTAATGCTGTCGTATGTCCTCGTCCCTAGCTAGTTTTCGTTTGCTGTGCATGCGCACATTGTTTGTGTCTCGTGAGCTACGGTTTCGCCGCTCTCATCGGGTCCTTTGAAAATGGCGGAGAGTCGGAAAAGAAATACTGTCTACGAAGTGAATGAGAAGAAAAGAAACCTCAGAAGAGAGAAACAAGTCCAGAGTGTTTTTAGGAGATTCTTTCACACGATGGCGTGCACTGAAAGCACAGGCTCGTTCCCTCTTGGAAGCAGGTAGAGTGTTGTGCAAGTGCTTTTTATCAAAAAGTTTTTCTAAACTTTGGAAAAATCCTCCTCTATACCTTTAAGTTTAAAATGATGAATAATAAAATCCATAATTCAGACCAAAAACAACTCTGTTGTTACAGAAAAGACAGGAATGAGAGAACTCAGACAGGAAGCTGCTGATACTGTTAATGTGTAAAAGTGTGATATTATTTATGATAATAATCTATTAGATGATGCTCTGCAGTTAAACTTTATTACAGCACACACGTGTTTCTATTCATGTAGATCTATTTATCACACACTGGGATGAGAACACATTGTTTACTGTAGTATGTTCCTGATGATGATGTCAGCCTCACTATAGCGTATGAATGAATGAATGAATTAATGACTTCACCCGTTAATGCATACGTAGACATAGCCTTCATCAGCTGATAGACTGTAGATCAGTCTATCAGATATAAATCTATATCTTTCCTAAATAATGTCATTGGTAAATGAAAGGATTAATTACTAATTAATAATCTTATTTCCTAAACGCAGCAGTTAGATCTGCACCAACCAGGATCATCTATTTATTTATTTATTTATTTTTATTTATTCAGTTTATTTCCGACATGGTTACAATCACTTTTTTTTTTTTTTCTTTTCTTTTTGTACATGCCGAAAAAGGAGACGAGAGAATGGACACGTTGTTTTCTAAGATAATTGATTGGTCAGGAGGCGGGGCTAGCCAGAACAAAACCTGCTCCCTACCAGGCTAGATACTCAGCCTAGGTTACCATGGTGATTTAGCTCTGTAAGGGTTAGTCCAGCACACACTGATTAAATCCTGGAGGTTAGCGTGATCAGAGCTAATCTAGATTAGTAGTACAGGACCTTTATAACAAACCATCAGTTTCACTAAAACATACTACACTAATATTTATTAAGTAGAATATTTCCTATTCTACAGTAGAACTGTCATTGATCTGTAGTGTGTGTACACTTACACCTGTTGGTCCAAAGATGGCATGCATTTATTTATATAGTTTTATCAAATATTATTTTAACTTGGGGTTTTGAAATGTTTTTATTTATTTATTTATGGGATGGATGTGATTGTTATTGTTTGATCAGGAATCAAACTGATCTGATTGATTAAGATAGACTAATTGATCCTGATCTGATCAGATTACCTGTGGATTGACAAGTGTGTGTGTGTGTGTGTGTGTGTGTGTGTGTGTGTGTGTGTTCACTGTCATATCATTCAAGTCCTTTAAATGTGTGTACTTGATATTTATGATAATTGACTATATTTAATGAACAGTTTTAAACCTAAACTCCTCAAAGTGTAAATCACAGAAACATTAATTAGGAAATATAAACATGATTATGAAATAAAAGTGAGAAACAAACTGGACCAACCACACCTGCGCCGTTAGCATTAGCATTAGCATTAGCAATGTTAGCGGCTAACACCTACTTTAGCATTGTTTTAATGATACAAAGTACAACCACCAATAACTGTAGCTGGTTTTTAAGGGAGAATATCTGGACAGTGCTAGTTACTGTTAGCATGTAGCAGGCTAACCACCAGGGCCGTAGCACCACATTTGGGGCCCTGGGTACAAACAATCTTGTTGGGCCCCTACTGTAAGATATGTACATTTTTTTTTTTTTTCTTTACAATTACAAGACATTAAAGACCCCCTTTGAATTCCAGGCGACCCAACATGAGTTTCTGACCTTAAGTTTGAAAACACTGCAATAACCTAATGACTACATATCTATTGCTTGTGTTTTATAAATACGTTCTACTATATTTTCATGGTTTACTGAATATTGTGTTTGTGACATTTTTTTTGCAACAATTTAGGGGCGGCTGGTCATTTATTATTTTATTATTTTGGGGGGAGGGGTATAACTAACACGCACAAAGCAAACGTGTACAAAGGTTAATAAAAGGTAAATATAGAATGATTAAATCATGGGAACACTCTGGACACGTAAGACTTAGTGGCAGCAAAATCTAGTCCTCAAATATATATATTTTAATAATTTAATTTCCAATTACGATTTGATGTGCAAAAGGAATGTTCCAGCATTTAAATATGTAACAGTGCACATAGTTTATTTCAAACAAAATAATATTTTTCCTAAAATAAGATGTATTTTAAAGCTGACCTCTGAAAAGTTGAGTAAAAGCAGCAGATTTGACTTTCTCTGGACTTAAAAAGAGGATTACTCACCAATGTGGATGTGATCAGATTACTGTGATCAGATTACTGCTCTACTGTTTATCTGCTGCTACACGTCACATCCATAGCACAGCAGCAGCACATGTGGGTCGTACCATTCTCACTGCTTTAAAGGGGGGGGGGGGGGGGGGGGGGGGTTAGCTAAGGCCTGATGCAGCAAAAATAATGGTTTTAGTGCAAAACTGTGATTAACAACCAGTTTATTTACATAGACTTTACATTTACAAAGCAATAATGTCCTCTGCCCTGAGTACTCAGTACTATATTGGTTTATACTGGTTTATATTGGTTTATACTGGTTTATACTGATTTATACTGTTTATATTGGTTTATACTGATTTATACTGGTTTATATTGATTTATATTGATTTATACTGATTTATACTGGTTTATATTGATTTATATTGATTTATACTGATTTATACTGGTTTATATTGATTTATATTGATTTATACTGATTTATACTGGTTTATATTGATTTATATTGATTTATACTGATTTATACTGGTTTATATTGGTTTATACTGGTTTATACTGATTTATACTGTTTATATTGGTTTATACTGATTTATATTGGTTTATAAAAGAGCAGAGCGTAAATGGAGATCAACAAAACTCCAAATTCATCTAGAACTGTACAAAATAAGTCTGCAAAAATCCAATGATGGCTTGTTCAAAACAAGGCAGCAATACTTTTCTGAAATTATTGCCAAAAATGTCAACAACTCTCGCACGTTGTTTTCTGTAATTGAAAAGCTCACAACCCCCCCAGATCAGATAGCCCCTGAATTACTGTCAGCTGGAAAATGTAATGAATTTACTGTATATTTCAATGAAAAAATACAATCAATAAGGTCAAACATCAGAACAAACCAGCAAAATCACAAAAAGCTTGAACAGCTTCAACCACTGAGGGAGGAGTCAACTACAATGTTAGAGTTTATTACAGTGAACCCAAAAACAATAGAGGAGACTGTTCAGCAGCTGAATCCATCAACGTGTTGCCTTGACACAATACCCTCAAACTTCTTTAAAACTGTTGTAAAGTCATTTATCACTGATTAGTATCAGATAATTAACTGATCATTCCAATCAGGCACCGTACCAAAATCCCTGAAAGTAGCTGCTGTTAAACCTCTGTTAAAAAGAGAACACTGGATGCCTCTATACTGGCTAACTATAGACCAATCAGAACCTTCCATTCATGGCCAAGATCATTGAGAAGGTGGTCTTCAACCAACTGAGTCAATTCTTAACATTCAACAAAATATTTGATAAATTTCAGTCAGGTTTTGGTTCTGATCACAGCACAGAAACTGATCTGATCAAAGTGATCAATGACATAAGGTTGAACACTGATTCAGGAAAAGTATCTGTTCTCATTCTATTGGATCTAAGTCTACATTTGACACTGTAGATCATACAATGTTGTTACACAGATTGTAAACATGGGTTGGACTAAATGTTAAAGTAATGGTTTAAGTTCTACTTGGAGGATCAAAGTTATTTTGTAAACATTGTAAACTTTGAATCTGACAGATTACCAATGTCCTGTGGGGTTCCTCAGGGATCTGTTCTTGGACCTCTTCTGTTTAGCCTTTATATGCTTCCTTTAGGACACATTTTACACAACTGTAAGGTTGATTATCAGAGCTATGCAGATGACACACAACTATATCTATCACTGAACCCAGATGACTATGGTCCCATTGAGGTGTTGTGTGACTGCTGGATGAGTGAAAACTTCCTTCAACTAAACCATGACAAGATGGAGGTGATTGTCTTTGGTAACAAGGAAAAGAGGACTGCTGTCAGCAAGTATCTGAGTCTGGATCTTTAGAAGATAAAGACCAAGTCAAAAACCTTGGTGTTCTGATTGACTCAGATCTGACATTCAGCATCAGATCAAATCTATCACAAAAACATCTTCTACCACCTAAAGAACATCTCCAGAGTGAAAGGTTTAATGACTCAGAAAGATCAGGAGAAACTGGTCCATGCTTTTATCTCCAGCAGACTGGACTATTGTAATGGTCTTCATCAAACATCTACAGCTGGTTCAGAACGCTGCAGCTCAGGTCTGAACCAGAACAAAGAGGTCAGAACACATTACACTGGCTCCCAGTCAGCCTCAGAGGAGACTGTAAAGTTCTGCTGCTGGTTATAAATGTGTGAATGGTTTGGTCCAGAATACATCAGTGAGATGTTAGTCAGGTATGAACCCAGCAGGTCTCTGAGATCTATGGACACAGGTCAGATAGTGGAGCCCAGAGCTCACAGTAACCATGGTGATGCTGCTTTTAGTTGTTATGCTGCAAAGAAGTGGAACAAACTGCAGCAGAGCTGAAGTCAGCATCACATGTGAACATTTTTAAATCAAAGTTAAAGGAACTTTTTTCTCTACTGCATATGATTGAGAGAGATTTATGGTCATATTGATGATGTCATGATGATTTTACTGATGATTTTAATTGATTTTACTGATGATTTTAAATGTTCTTATTGATTTTAAACAATTGAATATTTTATCGCGCTATACAAATAAATATGCCTTGCCTATACTGATTTATACTGGTTTATATTGGTTTATTTTTATTTATATTGGTTTATATTGATTTATCTTGATTTATACTGGTTTATGTTGGTTTATACTGGTTTATATTGGTTTGTAGACACCACACCAGTAGATACTTTGACTTTATTACATCACACACATTTCTATTCACATATCCACCTGATCATATATATATATGTATATATATAAAATCCACAGAACTTATCAACACACTATGTGAACACATTAATTAACTAATTAATTAATAGAGTAGATGAGTCCATCAATATAAATCTATATGTTTTCTATAGGATGTGATCAATAAATAAAAGGATTGATAGATCCATTTTTTCTCTCCTGTCAGTTGTCAGATCAGATCCAATCAGCAACATGGACACAAAAGGACACGCCCACTATTGGGCAAGTCATTTTCTAAGAGAACTGATTGGTCAGGAGGCGGAGTTTTATACTGGATTAGATCTAATTCAGAACTTAATCTGGTCCAGACCAGGTGATCGCTGCGTGCACGCGCTGATCATCTCTGTGCACGTGCGGCGTTGAAGAAGGGGTGCCACAGCGCCTCCTGGAGGCTGATCCTGTGAGTGACGTCATACTCCAACATCAGACTGATCAGGTCCAGCAGGTGGCGAAGCTCCTCCTCCTCAGCCCTCCTCAACATGTGCTAAATAGATAATACACACATTCATAACATAAATAAAACAATATAGTTATAATATAGTTATTCATTACTGCTACAGCCTTTTATTTATCAATAACTTTTACAAACTAGCATCAGAATAAAAACCTGAGTTTGATTAGTTTCCACTTGGACTTAGTTTAGATTAATCCTCTGATCCAATGAGCTGCTTCTGAGACCATACTGTGTCGCTATTATTATCATTATTATTTATTTATTTTTTCCTTTGTCTGCACATGATGTCAAAGGTCAACACTACAAGAAGTGTAATCTTTTAAAGACAGCAATGCATGTTTTGTTGTTGCAATTAAATAAATGGATTCATTTTACTGCATAATTGTGACCATCACCAGATCATAACTGTCAAGTTTTGGATTTGAAAATAAGGGAAATTTTCTAGCGTCCACTACAAGCCTTTAAGTTAAATTTACTGATGCTAAATGTTACACAGGGACATTTATTAATAAACAGCTGATCAATATGTGACACTTATTAATCATCTAACTGAGCTTTACATGTTGTTCTGAGAAGTAAAAGCAGCGACTCTTAAAACTAATATTTTACATACATAATAAGCTATAATATATATATATATATATATATATATATATATATATACATATATATGAAATATTATAGTTTTCTATATTGTCAAAATAGAAAACTTGATACATCTGTCTGACAGGAAGCAGCACGTGAAGCTGGGAAAAACCATCTCTGCTCCAGGACCATCAGCACTGGATCTCCTCAGGGCTGTGTTCTTTCTCCTCTGCTCTTCTCCCTGTACACCAACAGCTGCACCTCCTCTCACCAGTCGGTCAAACTCCTGAAGTTTGCAGACGACACGACCATCATCGTCTCATCTCTGATGGAGACGAGTCTGACTACAGGTGGAGACAGACCGGCTGGTGTCCTGGTGCAGCCAGAACAACCTGGAGCTCAATGCTTTAAAGACAGTGGAGATGATAGCAGACTTCAGGAAGAACCCAGCCCCCCTCACCCCCCTCACCCTGGGAGACTCTACAGTGAGCTCTGTGGAGTACTTCTGCTTCCTGGGGACCATCATCACTCAGGACCTCAAGTGGGAGCTGAACATCAGCTCCCTTATCAAAAAAGCTCAGCAGAGGATGTACTTCCTGTAGCAGCTGAAGAAGTTCAGTCTGCCAACAAAGATGATGGTGAACTTCTACAGCTCCATCATCCAGTCCATCCTCTGCTCCTCCATCACCATCTGGTACCTGCAGCTACGGCCAAGGACAAGGCCAGACTGCAGCGTATCATCCACTCTGCAGAGAAGGTCATCGGCTGCAATCTGCCCTCCCTCCAGGACCTGAACCCCTCCAGGATTTTGAGGCGTGCAGGAAAGATTGTGGCCGACCCCTCCACCCGGTCATAAACTGTTTCAATCTCTCCCTTCTGGAAGGAGGTTTAGGTCCATCAGGACCAGAACCTCCAGACACAAAAACAGCTTCTTTCCCTCTGCCACCATCCACATGAACACACCCCAAGTCACCCACTGGTCGATATATCGTCCAGCCCTAATTCCTAAATTATAAAACAGCCTAAATTAAAACATAAATGTTTATATGAAGCGCGTGTTTATTTAATATATTTACAGTTTATATACAAGTCAACACGTTGAATATTTACTGTTAATTTCACATTGTCTTTAAGTTAGACATTAACATTTTATTTTATTATAATTTCTCATACTCACTCATGTGGTTCTCTGGTATTCACTAATGACTTATTAAACACATTTATTACAGACTTTACATTATTTAACACTTTATAAACAGTGTATATTTGTGGAGCTTGTGATTGGATGATTTTTCATGGTGACTTACGTGGTTCCTTCTGCTGTGGTAGACGTTAAAATATCAGTTATTAATCTAACAGAACGTGTAACTGTGTCACATCCTGATGGTCTTTATGAAGATAAACTCTATGTTATATTTTATAACATATTTACACCAGTTCTTAGTTTTTATCATCAGAACGTTTTCATTCATCATCTCTGTTCTGTTGGTTCTGGGTTTGTTGCTGATGTCAGCACTAATCTCGTGAGAACTGTCACTCAGACCATTTCAGGTGGAAGTTCTCACGAGGCTAGAGACGACGTTCAGTTTAGTGAGACATTTATGAATTATTATTACTGTAAAATACAGGATATTTACGGGAAAATAATAATACAGGAAGATGGCGGGAAAGAGGGTAAAATACGGGATACTTGACAGGTATGCCCCAGCCCTAGGTGGAAATATAAAGACAATCAATAATAAATTGATTCTCTTTATATTTCCACATGCATTTCATTTTAATTTTGGCACTGCTGTGATTCCATACATTCCCTAAGGAAGGATAGGGGGAAGAGAACAGGGAAGAGGGAGTCAGGGTAGGACAATGGAAGGGTGGGGAAGAGTTGATTATTTTAAAGTGAGATGTGTAGTTGTAGTTGTGTATATTGTGTTGTGTAATCAAACCAGTCAGGGGAACCAGTGTGAAGCTTAGGTATAATGGTGGTGTTTGTGGACAGAGGGAAGGAGTGAGTGGTAAAACCTAAAACTGGTATTTAGGATCAACGTGTGTGTGTGTGTGTGTGTGTGTGTGTGTGTGTGTGTGTGTGTGTGTGTGTGTGTGTGTGTGTGTGTGTGTGTGTGTGTTCTGACCTTCAGAGGCTCACACTGGTTATAATGATCAGAGCAGTTGCTATCGTCCCACATTAGACGACCCTGAGACACGTACTGCTGCTTCCTGCTCACACACACACACACTCACACGTATATACACACACGTATATACACACACGTATATACACACAGGTACACAATTGTGTGTGTGTGTGTACCTGGTCTGCTGCAGTAGATGTGTTGGGATTGGACCCAGTATTTTCTCCATCATGGCAAGATGTTCATGACTGTCATGAGTCTAAAAACAACAGAACCACAGTCAGTGTGTGTGTGTGTGTGTGTGTGTGTGTGTGCGTACATGCATGTGTGTGTGCAACACACCGGGAACAGTGTCCGTCCCAGGTAGAACTCCATGAGGACACACCCCAGACTCCAAACATCACAGGATTGGTTCCATCCCAAATCTAAACACAGACACTAACATTAGACTAACAAAATAAAAGACTCACTTTATATAGTTTGTGTGTGTGTGTGTGTGTGTGTGTGTGTGTGTGTGTGTGTGTGTGTGTGTGTGTGTGTGTGTGTGTGTGTGTGTGTACCCAGTATAATCTCTGGTGCTCTGTAGTGTCTGGTAGAAACCACAGACTGGTGATGTTGGTGATCAAACGTTGCTGTTCCAAAGTCAACGAGTTTCACATCCAAACATTTCAGCTTCCTCTGCTACACACACACACACACACACCCACACACACACACACACACACACACACACACACGCACGCACACACACACACACACACACACACGCACACACACACACACACACACACACACGCACGCACGCACGCACGTACGCACACGCACACACACACACACACACACACACACACACACACACACACACACACACACACACACACACACGCACGCACACACACCACACACACACACACGCACACACACACACACACACACACACACACGCACGCACACACACACACACACACACACGCACACACACACACACACACACACACGCACGCACGCACGCACGTACGCACACGCACACACACACGCACGCACACACACACACGCACGCACACACACACACGCACACACACACACACGCACGCACACACACACACACGCACGCACGCACGTACGCACACGCACACACACACGCACGCACACACACACACGCACGCACACACACACACGCACACACACACACACACACACACACACACACGCACGCACGCACGCACGTACGCACACACACACACACACACACACACGCACGCACGCACGCACGTACGCACACGCACACACACGCACACACACACACACACACGCACGCACACACACACGCACACACACACACACACACGCACACACACACGCACGCACACACACACACGCACGCACACACACGCACGCACACACACACACACACGCACACACACGTAGAATGTGAACTTGTAAAAATCCACATGTGAACTTAATTTTATGTCAAAAATGATGCAAAAAAGGGGAACATGTAGAGTTAAATTTAATCTGTGTATAAACTGATATTTAATCAAATAAAATAAGCGCTACACACGTTTTTATTACTTGTTACGACCCCTCTAGATTAAAAGTATTGAAACAAAGGGACTGGTGGCCTGGCTAAAGAGAACTAAAGTAGGAGGACACTGGGCCGTCCACCCAGTAAACCAGTGGTTCTCAAATGGAGGTACGTACGTACTACAGGGGGTACGAGAGAGAGAGAGAGGAATAAATAGAGGTAGTGTTGGTTCCACCCCGGGCGTGAGACGATCAGAAACGATTGAAAAAATTTAGAAATAAATCTATTCAGGAGCCACTGAAATCAGTGTTTTACAACCTTGGGTGGGGACCCGATGTGGGGACATCTGAAATTTCAGAAAATTTTAAATGCCAATGCATCCTCACTATTGTATCGTTCCCCTTTATTATTATTCTACTATTTTATTATTCTTCCGTATCCTCAAACTCGTCCCACAATTTTCAACTAATTTCAACACTTGCGATATCAAACTTTTCAAAAATTCTGTACTTCTCTGCTATATCTCAGTGTTTTGAAAACTTTTGAACTTTTTGAGTTATTTCTCGTGGAACTTTTTGCTCTCATCCACTTACATTGAAAGTTCGGCCATTTGAAACTGATCCAAACCATTCAACTTTTTTCAACCTTTTTCAAACATTTCAACCTTTTTTCAACTTTTTCAACCTTTTTTTAACCGTTTCAACCTTTTCAACCTTTTTCAAACATTTCAAACTTTTTTCAACTTTTCAAACTTGTCAACCTCTCTTCAACCTTTTTCAAACTTTTCAACCTTTTTCAAACCTATTTCAAATTTTTCAAACTTTCTCAAAATTTTTTCAAACTTTTGAACCTTTTTCAACCATTTCAAACTTTTCACTCTAAACCTTTTTCAAACTTTTCAAACTTTTCAACCTTTTCAAACTTTTTGAATTGCTAAAACAATGCTATTGCTAACGCTATGCCAAGGCAAACCCCGATGCTAATGCTAGCGCAATATTAATGCTAGCTCAATGCTAATGCTAGCACAATGCTAATGCTAGCACAATGCTAATGCTAGCACAATGCTAATGCTAGCGCAACGCTAATGCCAATGCAATGTAATGCTAGCGCAATGCTAACTGCTACCACAATTCAAATGTTAACGCAATACTAGCGCAATGCTAATGCTAGCGCAATTCAAATGTTTGCACAATACTAGCACAATGCTAATGCTTGCGCAATACTAATGCTAGTGCAATGCTAATGCTAGCACAAAGCCAATCTTACCACAATGCTAACGCAATGTTAATGCTAGCGCAATGCTAATGCTAGCGCAATGCTATTGCTAGCACAATGTTATGTTAGCGCAATGCTAATGCTAGCACAATGTTAATGCGAACACAATGCCAATGCTAATACTAGCACAATGCTAATGTTAGCGCAATGCTAACGCAATACTAACGCAATGTTAATGCTAGCGTAATGCTAATGCTATTGAAATGCTAATGCTAGCACAATGCTAATGCTAGCATAATGCTAATGCTAGCACAATGCTAATGCTAGCGCAATGCTAATGCTAGCGTAATGCTAATGCTAGCACAATGCTAATGTTAGCGCAATGCTAATGTTAGCATAATGCTAATGCTAGCATAATACTAATGCTAGCGTAATGTTAATGCTAGCGCAATGCTAATGCTAGCACAATGCTAATGTTAGCGCAATACTAACGCAATGTTAATGCTAGCACAATGTTAATGCAAGCGCAATGCTAATGCAAGCACATTGCTAATGCTAGCGCAATGCTAATGCGAGCACAATGCTAATGTTAGCACAATGCTAATGCTACCACAACGCTTATACTAGCACAATGCTAATATTAGCGCAATGCTATTGCTAATATAATGTTAATGCTAACACAATGCCAATGCTAATACTAGCACAATGCTAATGTTAGCGCAATGCTAACGTAATACTAACGCAATGTTAATGCTAGCGTAATGCTAATGCTATTGAAATGCTAATGCTAGCACAATGCTAATGCTAGCATAATGCTAATGCTAGCACAATGCTAATGCTAGCGCAATACTAATGCTAGCGTAATGCTAATGCTAGCACAATGCTAATGTTAGCGCAATGCTAATGTTAGCATAATGCTAATGCTAGCGTAATGTTAATGCTAGCGCAATGCTAATGCTAGCACAATGCTAATGTTAGCGCAATACTAACGCAATGTTAATGCTAGCACAATGTTAATGCAAGCGCAATGTTAATGCTAGCACAATGCTAATGTTAGCGCAATACTAACGCAATGTTAATGCTAGCACAATGTTAATGCAAGCGCAATGCTAATGCAAGCACATTGCTAATGCTAGCGCAATGCTAATGCGAGCACAATGCTAATATTAGCGCAATGCTATTGCTAATATAATGTTAATGCTAACGCAATATTAATGCTAGCACAATGCTAATGCTAACATAATGTTAACGCTGACGCTAACGCAATGCTAACTTTTTCAACCTTTTCAACCTTTTCAAACTTTTTCAGCTTTTTCAAACGTTTTCAACCTTTTCAACCTTTTCAACCTTTTCAACCTTTTTCAACCTTTAAAGCGATTGTTGCTAAGTTATTACAACGTTAAGGCTATTGCTAGGTTAATGCTATGCTAATGTAGTGCGAAAACACTAAATTATAGAAACACAAAAACAGGATGAGCAATAATCTCTCCAGTCCAAACTAAAACAACTTTCCCCATGTCTGCTGATGGTCCTCTTACAGTAGCTGCTCCTCCCTCTGTATCTGATTACTGATGTTATTACTGATGTGAATCAGAGAGGAAGGAGGTGCTTAGAGGCCATGAGGAACCAGCCGTAACAATCAATTATCATTGGCATCATAACTCTGAGGTCATAACTTCTCTGCGCTGCTTGACTTTTAAACACATTTTGCAGACGTCGGTAGCAGAATAGATTAGTCATTTAGTACCTGTAGAAATGATGCCCCTCCCCCACCCCTGATTGACCAATCAAGGGGAGGAATCAGAGATGAAGCGCCTAATGTAGTGAACATATGGATTGTGTTTTTCTCGTTGACGTCGGACGGATTCCCAGTGGAAGCGACTCAAGTGTTTCTATATTTGTATGAGACGGATCATATAGATCATATACATGTTTTATTGCTTTGTCACATATATAGAGTTTGTAAAAATACATGAACTGCTTGGACACTGTAACAGCTGTCACCTCTCAATCCTAATCTCTAAATACCAGCAAAAATAATAATAATAATAATAAATAATATATAGGACGTTTTTTTTTTCGCTTCACAAATAAGGCATGAAAATAAAGAACCAATCTAACTGCCAAAATAAATCCAAAATGCTGCTTAAAGTGTTCAGCACCTCCTGTAACATAAAAATGAGAAAGTAAAGTTCACTGGATACATGTACTTTAATATACTAGTGTTAATAAACTAGCTTTAATATACTAGCTTTATTAAACTAGCTTTAATAAACTAGTGTTAATAAACTAGCTTTAATATACTAGCTTTATTAACTAGCTTTAATATACTAGTGTTAATAAACTAGCTTTAATATACTAGCTTTATTAAACTAGCTTTAATAAACTAGCTTTAATATACTAGCTTTAATATACTAGCTTTAATATACTAGCTTTAATAAACTAGCTTTAATATACTTGCTTTAATATACTAGCGTTAATATACTAGCCTTAATATACTAGCGTTAATAAACTAGCGTTAATATACTAGCTTTATTAAACTAGCTTTAATAAACTAGCTTTAATATACTAGCTTTAATATACTAGCTTTAATAAACTAGCTTTAATATACTTGCTTTAATATACTAGCGTTAATATACTAGCCTTAATATACTAGCGTTAATAAACTAGCTTTAATATACTAGCTCTAATATTCTAGCTTTATTAAACTAGCTTCAATATACTAGCTTTAATATAGTAGCTTTAATAAACTAGCTTTAATATACTAGCTTTAATAAACTAGCTTTAATATACTAGCGTTAGTATACTAGCCTTAGTATACTAGCCTTAATATACTAGCGTTATTAAACTAGCTTTGTTATACTAGCTATAATATTCTAGCTTTAATATACTAGCTTCAATAAACTAGCTTTAATATACTAGCGTTAGTATACTAGCCTTAATATACTAGCGTTAATAAACTAGCTTTAATATACTAGCTCTAATATTCTAGCTTTATTAAACTAGCTTTAAAAAACTAGCTCTAATATTCTAGCTTTAATATACTAGCTTTAATAAACTAGCTTTAATATACTAGCGTTAGTATACTAGCCTGAATATACTAGCTTTATTAAACTAGCTTTAATATACTAGCGTTAATAAACTAGCTTTAATATACTAGCTTTAATAAACTAGCTTTAATATACTAGTGTTAGTATACTAGCCTTAATATACTAGCGTTAATAAACTAGCTTTAATAAACTAGCTCTAATATTCTAGCTTTATTAAACTAGCTTTAATAAACTAGCTTTAATATACTAGCGTTAATAAACTAGCCTTAATATACTAGCTTTATTAAACTAGCTTTAATATACTAGCGTTAATAAACTAGCTTTAATATACTAGCTTTATTAAACTAGCTTTAATATACTAGTGTTAATAAACTAGCTTTAATATACTAGCTTTATTAAACTAGCTTTAATATACTAGCGTTAATAAACTAGCTTTAATATACTAGCGTTAATAAACTAGCCTTAATATATTAGCTTTATTAAACTAGCTTTAATATACTAGTGTTAATATACTAGCTTTATTAAACTAGCTTTAATAAACTAGCTTTAATATACTAGCTTTAATATACTAGCTTTAATAAACTAGCTTTAATATACTTGCTTTAATAAACGAGCCTTAATATACTAGCTTTATTAAACTAGCTTTAATAAACTAGCTTTAATATACTAGCTTTAATATACTAGCTTTAATAAACTAGCTTTAATATACTTGCTTTAATATACTAGCGTTAATATACTAGCCTTAATATACTAGCGTTAATAAACTAGCGTTAATATACTAGCTTTATTAAACTAGCTTTAATAAACTAGCTTAATATACTAGCTTTTATACTAGCTTTAATAAACTAGCTTTAATATACTTGCTTTAATATACTAGCGTTAATATACTAGCCTTAATATACTAGCGTTAATAAACTAGCTTTAATATACTAGCTCTAATATTCTAGCTTTATTAAACTAGCTTCAATATACTAGCTTTAATATAGTAGCTTTAATAAACTAGCTTTAATATACTAGCTTTA